>NC_073694.1:61336005-61636005 GCF_029784165.1 Wyeomyia smithii
CACAACCAATGTGTCAATTGATCTCAAAGTACCCAAACCACTGCAATTTTGCTTAAACGTGTTGAACCAGGGGGGAGTAGCCTGCCGGGCATTGCCTATTATTTTTAATTCCTGAGCATATTTTACACGTGAATCCCCCTGCGTGACAGAAATATGGGTCTCCGCTAACCTCTAGTCTCAAGATATTAAACGATCTCCCCACTCACACGCTCTAGCGTGCGTCCATCTGCTTCTTGTCATTCACTCTCATGATCTTCTTAAAGAACCCTCCAGTATCAATGTTAGTTAGTACAGCTGCCGTCTCTTCGTTATGCCAGGGTGACGTACTGTTAAAGCCAAACTTCCAAGCGGCTCCGTGCACTAAGACCGTCATAGGCACAGGTCTTATACACCACGCGTCAACCTCACGACCGACGAATGCGGCATCCTTACTCCCAACTAACTGGGATGCTGTTCCTTTTCCGTTCTTTAAGTCGATATCCGTTACTCCGTACGAAACCTTCTTGCTAGCACGTTGTAGTAGGTCGGAATAACTATCCACAAGGTTTCCTAAGTTCTCAACATCACGAGCGATCCATCTGCGATTCTCTCCAACGATAGCATCAATCACAGCGGTGGTCAACTGTACGCCAGCCTCAGCACGAACATACAGGACTTCGCCAGTATCAGAATTTCTGAAACTAGTAGCACGAAAGCCTAGCGGAATGGCCCCAGCGGGTGGTACAACTGGAAGGCGGGGTACCATTAACTGGCCATCAAGCTCAAACGTGCCGATCTGATCCAAAAACACTGCACTTGATTTAAACCCTTTCGAAAAATGCGAGATTGTCGCATTTACAAGGGTGTCGTTACCACTAGAATCCTCAAAAGGACCTAGACGTCTAGCGGCAGCTACCTTTGCATTAATCTGCAGCTTGGTTACTTGACGTAACACCTGCTCATCATTTGGCAGAACTTGAACCTTGTTATTTGTGAGGTAAATAACAGTCTCCTGTGCGAGGGTCTCGACGGCATTCTGTATAACGATCGGAACTTCAACGGGGGGATGGCTTATCGATTGGCCAACTGACAGCGACTTCATCAAATCCTCTAAGTTATCATACTTACAGTATGCATCCATAAAGGCCTGATCACCTTCCTTCATCTCATTATATATACTATCATTTTTCTTTGTGCGGAAGCGATCACTTTGCGAAGATTTTGCGCCACGACCCTTTCGATTACGTTTCTGTTTCGGTCTTTCAGAACTCTCGTCTTTCCCAGTCGCGATGGGAGGCGCTACAGCTACCGGAACATTAGTTGATGTAGACGCCATGTCGAACTATTAGGTTTGTGAAACCGCGTATTGAATAACACGCAAATTAGCCCACGCAAACTGTGCTGAATGATAAGTCTATCCTCGTCTAAGCCTATTTATTCCCTATATAAATCTTTGACTCACATTGCCCCTTATAGACGAATCTTTCGAAATTGTCTTATCCATTACATGCAATTTTCTTCTGGGTTCGATTTGTAATTTAATTTTGTTCGCGTAAGGTTGCATTGAATGTCCGAGAATTTTGGAAACGAATTGTGAAGTTTTTACCTAACTCTGGAACGGAGGCCGGTACATATCCTCCCACTCACGAGTCGTAAGCCATCCGGAAACGATGCCTTGCATCGATCAGCCGATGGCTTGTGTTGGTACATAACTGCTTTATATAATTATGTGTACAAAAAATCACTCTCATGATCTTCTTAAAGAACCCTCCAGTATCAATGTTAGTTAGTACAGCTGCCGTCTCTTCGTTATGCCAGGGTGACGTACTGTTAAAGCCAAACTTCCAAGCGGCTCCGTGCACTAAGACCGTCATAGGCACAGGTCTTATACACCACGCGTCAACCTCACGACCGACGAATGCGGCATCCTTACTCCCAACTAACTGGGATGCTGTTCCTTTTCCGTTCTTTAAGTCGATATCCGTTACTCCGTACGAAACCTTCTTGCTAGCACGTTGTAGTAGGTCGGAATAACTATCCACAAGGTTTCCTAAGTTCTCAACATCACGAGCGATCCATCTGCGATTCTCTCCAACGATAGCATCAATCACAGCGGTGGTCAACTGTACGCCAGCCTCAGCACGAACATACAGGACTTCGCCAGTATCAGAATTTCTGAAACTAGTAGCACGAAAGCCTAGCGGAATGGCCCCAGCGGGTGGTACAACTGGAAGGCGGGGTACCATTAACTGGCCATCAAGCTCAAACGTGCCAATCTGATCCAAAAACACTGCACTTGATTTAAACCCTTTCGAAAAATGCGAGATTGTCGCATTTACAAGGGTGTCGTTACCACTAGAATCCTCAAAAGGACCTAGACGTCTAGCGGCAGCTACCTTTGCATTAATCTGCAGCTTGGTTACTTGACGTAACACCTGCTCATCATTTGGCAGAACTTGAACCTTGTTATTTGTGAGGTAAATAACAGTCTCCTGTGCGAGGGTCTCGACGGCATTCTGTATAACGATCGGAACTTCAACGGGGGGATGGCTTATCGATTGGCCAACTGACAGCGACTTCATCAAATCCTCTAAGTTATCATACTTACAGTATGCATCCATAAAGGCCTGATCACCTTCCTTCATCTCATTATATATACTATCATTTTTCTTTGTGCGGAAGCGATCACTTTGCGAAGATTTTGCGCCACGACCCTTTCGATTCCGTTTCTGTTTCGGTCGTTCAGAACTCTCGTCTTTCCCAGTCGCGATGGGAGGCGCTACAGCTACCGGAACATTAGTTGATGTAGACGCCATGTCGAACTATTAGGTTTGTGAAACCGCGTATTGAATAACACGCAAATTAGCCCACGCAAACTGTGCTGAATGATAAGTCTATCCTCGTCTAAGCCTATTTATTCCCTATATAAATCTTTGACTCACATCGCCCCTTATAGACGAATCTTTCGAAATTGTCTTATCCATTACATGCAATTTTCTTCTGGGTTCGATTTGTAATTTAATTTTGTTCGCGTAAGGTTGCATTGAATGTCCGAGAATTTTGGAAACGAATTGTGAAGTTTTTACCTAACTCTGGAACGGAGGCCGGTACATATCCTCCCACTCACGAGTCGTAAGCCATCCGGAAACGATGCCTTGCATCGATCAGCCGATGGCTTGTGTTGGTACATAACTGCTTTATATAATTATGTGTACAAAAAATCACTCTCATGATCTTCTTAAAGAACCCTCCAGTATCAATGTTAGTTAGTACAGCTGCCGTCTCTTCGTTATGCCAGGGTGACGTACTGTTAAAGCCAAACTTCCAAGCGGCTCCGTGCACTAAGACCGTCATAGGCACAGGTCTTATACACCACGCGTCAACCTCACGACCGACGAATGCGGCATCCTTACTCCCAACTAACTGGGATGCTGTTCCTTTTCCGTTCTTTAAGTCGATATCCGTTACTCCGTACGAAACCTTCTTGCTAGCACGTTGTAGTAGGTCGGAATAACTATCCACAAGGTTTCCTAAGTTCTCAACATCACGAGCGATCCATCTGCGATTCTCTCCAACGATAGCATCAATCACAGCGGTGGTCAACTGTACGCCAGCCTCAGCACGAACATACAGGACTTCGCCAGTATCAGAATTTCTGAAACTAGTAGCACGAAAGCCTAGCGGAATGGCCCCAGCGGGTGGTACAACTGGAAGGCGGGGTACCATTAACTGGCCATCAAGCTCAAACGTGCCGATCTGATCCAAAAACACTGCACTTGATTTAAACCCTTTCGAAAAATGCGAGATTGTCGCATTTACAAGGGTGTCGTTACCACTAGAATCCTCAAAAGGACCTAGACGTCTAGCGGCAGCTACCTTTGCATTAATCTGCAGCTTGGTTACTTGACGTAACACCTGCTCATCATTTGGCAGAACTTGAACCTTGTTATTTGTGAGGTAAATAACAGTCTCCTGTGCGAGGGTCTCGACGGCATTCTGTATAACGATCGGAACTTCAACGGGGGGATGGCTTATCGATTGGCCAACTGACAGCGACTTCATCAAATCCTCTAAGTTATCATACTTACAGTATGCATCCATAAAGGCCTGATCACCTTCCTTCATCTCATTATATATACTATCATTTTTCTTTGTGCGGAAGCGATCACTTTGCGAAGATTTTGCGCCACGACCCTTTCGATTACGTTTCTGTTTCGGTCTTTCAGAACTCTCGTCTTTCCCAGTCGCGATGGGAGGCGCTACAGCTACCGGAACATTAGTTGATGTAGACGCCATGTCGAACTATTAGGTTTGTGAAACCGCGTATTGAATAACACGCAAATTAGCCCACGCAAACTGTGCTGAATGATAAGTCTATCCTCGTCTAAGCCTATTTATTCCCTATATAAATCTTTGACTCACATCGCCCCTTATAGACGAATCTTTCGAAATTGTCTTATCCATTACATGCAATTTTCTTCTGGGTTCGATTTGTAATTTAATTTTGTTCGCGTAAGGTTGCATTGAATGTCCGAGAATTTTGGAAACGAATTGTGAAGTTTTTACCTAACTCTGGAACGGAGGCCGGTACATATCCTCCCACTCACGAGTCGTAAGCCATCCGGAAACGATGCCTTGCATCGATCAGCCGATGGCTTGTGTTGGTACATAACTGCTTTATATAATTATGTGTACAAAAAAAAACCTTATGGCTATCGTAAAAATCATCTAGCTTATGTGGTTTGAATGATTGGCAACATTTTCTGATCACTTGAATGCTGAACCATTTTATTTTTAAATTACCAGGCAATTTTAAAATAAGCTCTTTCAATAATCTTGGGTCTTTAAAACATTCATTCCTGTCCAGAGTTTGTGTGTCTCAGGTTTTTCTAATCTTAAAAATTTTAAGATCATTACAACTTCAATAAATCTGCGTGAGTAGATTCGATTTTTCCAAATTCATTCTCAAGTCTTGTCATAATTTTCGGGATGAAATAAAAGAAATTCATCGTAACACACAACCAATGTGTCAATTGATCTCAAAGTACCCAAACCACTGCAATTTTGCTTAAACGTGTTGAACCAGGGGGGAGTAGCCTGCCGGGCATTGCCTATTATTTTTAATTCCTGAGCATATTTTACACGTGAATCCCCCTGCGTGACAGAAATATGGGTCTCCGCTAACCTCTAGTCTCAAGATATTAAACGATCTCCCCACTCACACGCTCTAGCGTGCGTCCATCTGCTTCTTGTCATTCACTCTCATGATCTTCTTAAAGAACCCTCCAGTATCAATGTTAGTTAGTACAGCTGCCGTCTCTTCGTTATGCCAGGGTGACGTACTGTTAAAGCCAAACTTCCAAGCGGCTCCGTGCACTAAGACCGTCATAGGCACAGGTCTTATACACCACGCGTCAACCTCACGACCGACGAATGCGGCATCCTTACTCCCAACTAACTGGGATGCTGTTCCTTTTCCGTTCTTTAAGTCGATATCCGTTACTCCGTACGAAACCTTCTTGCTAGCACGTTGTAGTAGGTCGGAATAACTATCCACAAGGTTTCCTAAGTTCTCAACATCACGAGCGATCCATCTGCGATTCTCTCCAACGATAGCATCAATCACAGCGGTGGTCAACTGTACGCCAGCCTCAGCACGAACATACAGGACTTCGCCAGTATCAGCATTTCTGAAACTAGTAGCACGAAAGCCTAGCGGAATGGCCCCAGCGGGTGGTACAACTGGAAGGCGGGGTACCATTAACTGGCCATCAAGCTCAAACGTGCCGATCTGATCCAAAAACACTGCACTTGATTTAAACCCTTTCGAAAAATGCGAGATTGTCGCATTTACAAGGGTGTCGTTACCACTAGAATCCTCAAAAGGACCTAGACGTCTAGCGGCAGCTACCTTTGCATTAATCTGCAGCTTGGTTACTTGACGTAACACCTGCTCATCATTTGGCAGAACTTGAACCTTGTTATTTGTGAGGTAAATAACAGTCTCCTGTGCGAGGGTCTCGACGGCATTCTGTATAACGATCGGAACTTCAACGGGGGGATGGCTTATCGATTGGCCAACTGACAGCGACTTCATCAAATCCTCTAAGTTATCATACTTACAGTATGCATCCATAAAGGCCTGATCACCTTCCTTCATCTCATTATATATACTATCATTTTTCTTTGTGCGGAAGCGATCACTTTGCGAAGATTTTGCGCCACGACCCTTTCGATTACGTTTCTGTTTCGGTCTTTCAGAACTCTCGTCTTTCCCAGTCGCGATGGGAGGCGCTACAGCTACCGGAACATTAGTTGATGTAGACGCCATGTCGAACTATTAGGTTTGTGAAACCGCGTATTGAATAACACGCAAATTAGCCCAAACCACTGCAATTTTGCTTAAGTTTAGAAACTCATTTCTTTCTTTATTCTCGACGGTGTCGGGCAGTAATTGTTTTGGATGAATTTCACACATTTCACTAGTGACGTAGTTATTATCCATTGCTAAAAAATTAGCATCCAATTGCTGTCACAGCCAGAAATGCACGTCGAGCCTGTAAAACTTCCAACTTGGAAGTTGGAAGACCTTAATCGAGCAGTGGAACGGGAAAGCTCCCTCCATTTTCTGAGTACCGTTTACCTATCTAAACTATTCTGAACTTTATCTTAACGTAAATCTAGTACAATTTTGTCATTCTATGAGAGTTCTATGATAGGCTGGATTCCTCTCGTGACGCGTTGTTTTACTAGTTGGCTCTTATTATTGCATGCGATGCGATGATTTGTCCACCGATGTGTTCCGTCGTCGCTTTTTGCTGCAACACTACACCTTTGCTCGTCGTTTTGATTAGTTGACCCTGTTCAGTGGGCATTGATTTTTTCGCATGTGTATCACTTGTGCTCTTTTTATGTTTTTGATATATTGTTCTTTCATTTTTGCAGTGTCACTTGTCCTTTTTTTTTGTAATCTTTTTTCGTAATTAGCTTCACCGGACGGCCACTACCGGTTTTCCGCTCTATATTCCGGACGGCCAGGATCTAGAAAGCAGTATTCACGGGCACATTGTTGTTATTTCGATATCATGATATCATGATATGACAGCACCCGGTGAGAAGAAACAAGTTACCCGTTGCTATAGAGTTCTATCTAATTTGATCAGTAAATACAGCATTGGACTTGAATCCTTCTCTGAAGTACTGTATAACCGTGTTCTCTATAAAAGCATCGCAGATACTAGGGTTATCAGATTTTTGCAAGACTTCTGCGTCTTTTACCGCCGTTAATAGTTAAATAATTGACGGCTTAATGAGCCAATATCTGTACCGATGTGTAGTACGAATGAAAATTGGTTTTTGTGACCAGCGTAACAACGAAACCAACCACCGAAATTTCTCAATATTTTCTATTTCCTATTCGTATTAAAATATTCTCACATACAATAAACTGAGGGAACGTTCTTCTGGTTCGAACAATCAAACATTTTTCGTTAGCGTTTGAAATAACAATGTTCTTTATTGATTCTTCCAGATACAGCAAAACCTTAATCCTAGTCATTTTAGTACAAGAGTAGAAAACAGAGAGGGAAAACATAGCTATTCACATAATTGTCAACCAATCGTGGGCCAGCTCAATAACGCCGGTACGATTGGTGAAAGGAGATACATAACATACAAGCGTGCGCGGCAGGCGCAGTTGGCTTGAATGTTATTTTATTTATTATTTTCAGCCATGTGCGCACATCGCACTGGGCTTGGGATAGGTCTGGATAATTTACTTATGGGTGTAATTGGATACTCACTATGGCACTAGGGCATTATGCAACTCAAGTGCATTAGCTCCTTTAAGCAACTTGTGAGGTTGGAAATAATTTATTGGCTGGGAAAGAACATGACCCAAAATAACTGCTGGACATGTACTTTAGACTGGTGAGAAAATTAAAGGATTTGTTAATCGTTTTGGGACTTGTGGGAATCATGAGTGGTTTGGAAATTATGGTTTGTGAGTGGGAAACAAAGCAATACTTTGCTTTGGCTTTTCTTGAAAGCATATGGGTAAAAGGTTTCTTGGGAACATATGGGAAAAAGGTGGATTTCGTTATTAATTTATGGTTTTGGGAAAGTTATCTTGAAGTTGTGGGAAATTCATAAATTCAAAAAAATTCATAATCTGGGATATACCATAGTATGCGTATCCATCTACTTCGAATGGTTGCACTTGTTACTTGTTCACTTGGTCTATCCCGACGCACTCTCCAGGTTGCCGACGCACGCTCCAGGTTGCTTCAGAGTTTGTTGTAAATTGTTTGTTATTTTGTTTTTCTCTACACTTGATTAACGTTCGGGCGATTTTTAAGTTGTTTTTTTATCTACACTTGATTAACGTTCGCCACCGATCGGGCGATTATTATTACTTGTGCCCTTGAGTAACGCTTATATATTTGATATAGCGCAATTAATATCTGGCACGCTACAATGCACAGGATTAGATTGATTTTAAACTCGTGCTCTGTATGATAGTCCGTATGGAGATCCAGAGTATTTTGTACACTCACTTGCGGATCTCCATTGTTGGTGACGGATTTAGAATGGGACTTGCCCATGTTTAACACTTTAACAGGAAAGCACTCAACACTTTTTTTCATCGGGGAGATTCCCCCGGTCCTTAGACGCACGTTTTTCACGGTCGCCATGACGGGTTTTTTAAAGTGTCTGTGATACCTTTCTGAGTTAAACCATATCGTTACATGTTCCGAAATAGAATGAATTTATTTTCTGTATTTTGCTTACAGGTCTCCTGCACATCCTCTCCAACACATGAAGCGCCGATATGTATATACGTTATGTACAACGATCACCAATCGATGATCGTTGTGCATGCGTAAAAGAGAAGGGTAGATTCATTGTACTACCATGCTTGTACTGTTCAATAAATCAGTAACGCGACACTTCTATTTTGTCGCTCTAAATTCCAGGCATTGAACTGAAAGTTCATTGCCGGGTAGAATCAACCTTCTCAGGAGGCTCTTCAGTCAACTCCTTAATAAGTAGAGTGGCGGTGCCATTATCATACTTAAACTCGCATTTGTCATGCTTAATCCTTTGCTCTTTTCCTACTGCGGCTGACACTCTATTAACCAATTCAGGGCAGTGTGCAATGCGCCCAAGAATGGTGCCATCATCATAGAAGTGTAAATTGCCGAGCAAATTTAGGGCCTCAGGCTTTAGATGTTCTGGTTTTCGATAGCCTAGTAGGTTGAGGTTTGGCTGGACTATCTCAGCGGGGAACGGATTCCAATCATCAAACCTCACACGGTAAGCGGCTTGATTAGCAGCATTACCACCTGCAACCATTGCGTTCACCTCGGTGGTCCTCTCAACGAGTCGACGCGTGATGTAAGGTGAAACGTAACATTCGTACGCGTTATGTCCGGCAGCGTCGGGTGGGCCCAAATAACCTGAATTCATCCCGTTTTCAGCGGGGCGCGGAAATCCTGCAACAGGTAGGTTTACTTTAACAAGTTCACCAGAAGATGAAACTGTTTCGGTTGCTCCTTCAATATACTTCTTAATGGGGAGTGGTACATTAACTTCAGCAAATAATCCTTCTTCGAAGGGGTCAGGGTGAAACGCCATTTGTCTGTTACTCCTTTTCTTCGCCTGGGATAAAACACTACCGTATAACACTTCCGTATATACATGCTGAAAAGCACAAAACGGCACGGAACGTGAAAATACGGGGGTGGCTTCTTCATAGAAGCGATGTTTCCTCAAGGACAGGAAGAAATCCAGAATAATCGAGGTTGTGTCCAGATTGGTACGCATACGGTGCACTTCCGGATCCATTTCCGTCATACATTACCTCGTCATTGGGTGGAGTCTCTAATTTTTAGTACGAATGAAAATTGGTTCTTGTGACCAGCGTAACAACGAAACCGACCACCGAAATTTCTCAATATTTTCTATTTCCTATTCGTATGCGTATCCATCTACTTCGAATGGTAGCACTTGTTACTTGTTCACTTGGTCTATCAATTTTCTGGAAGGTCAAACTGTTGTAAGGAGACATATAAGGAGAAGTCAATCGTTTGAGGTTTTCTGGTAGAATGAATTTTTATTTTCCTGAATATTGTTAGATGTCTCCTGCTGGAGACGCCTGAAGCCACCGTTCTATGTATTTGTAATCTATGTGCTATGTACATCGATCATTTATCCATGATCGATGTGCATGCGAAAGGGACAGAGATAGCAACTCGAAAAGCCATCGCTGTACGTATGGTAACAGCGAGGTTCAGTCGTTTGTAATGCGACACTTTCTTTCGTCGCGGCAAACGCTGACAATTTTGAGCAGGCATTGAACTGAAGGTTCGACAATAAATTACTCAGCATGTTCCCAAACTGAGAAGGTACTATTTTGGAAGTATGAAAAATGACACGTGGAATGCACATGTCACACTGTGTGCTTCACTTGACCAATCAGCCTTCGAAAGGTACGAAGTTGTGCGACTTCAAAACAAACAAAAGACAACTTACGACCGATAACTCACCTGAATCTAGATACACATGTAAGACATACAAGTTTCAGTGGCCAACGGGCTCTGTTGAAACAGAAAAATTGGCATTAGTTGCAGACAATTATTTCAAATTATGAATTGCCTTCCTATAACAATTAATTAGAAATAAATTTCAAACACTTCTATACACTTCTGTTTTTTTTTTTCTGCCGATTTGTTTGGCTTGCTGTTTGCTTTCAATTTCAAAAAAAAAAAAAAAACAACAGCATGGCAAGCACCGATCACCCAATTTTGAGCAAATTGGCCACCATGATCAAATTGATTCTACTCATTTTTTTATGTCTTCGAACAACTGAAAAGAATGAGTAAAATTCAACTCAGCCGCTGAGTAGCCCAGAGTAAGCGTGTAATACATTTGGAAAAAATGACTTGGCACCCCTGTGTCATGATTTCTTGACAGCAGGGTTGTTCTAAAATAACTTACGGTTATAAAATGTTCTAGAGATTTTACTAACAAGGGTTTTAAATGTACCTGTCTTTAAAATTAATTTCAATTCTGGGTTAACGTTAGCGATCATTGCATCAACAGCAGCCTTTATTGCCATTTTTTCCGCCATTGGCGCCGGTATTACCTGACTTATATAAATTGACTTCAGTCTTGCGCAACATTTTCCGATGTTTTTGCAATACCCACTCATTTCGTTTGCTTCACCCTTTATCTCGAAGGGGAGATTTTCGGCTATACAGTCTATTTAAAGCAGCTAAACGATGTTTTGCTTCAACGATCCAACTATTTATAAATTTTGCTCTAAAGACTATCCTGTGGATAACTCAGATCGAGGAGGACACGGGGAAGTTCCCTCCGTTCTCTGACTACCGCTAAATATTCTGACCTTTCGGTCTGTTTCAATTTCAGAACTTAAATCTAGTACAACTTGTCATTCTATGAGAGTTCTGTGATAGGCTGGATTCCTCTCCTTGACGCGTTGTTTTACTAGTTGGCTCACCCAGCACACGGGCGAGAAGAAACAAATGACCCGTTGCTAGAGAGTCGAGGAGCAAAAACCATGTTAAGTCACGAACAGATGAGCACCGATGTCTACTACAAATAAAAATGGTTTCTTGTGACCTGCGTAGTAGCGAAACCAACCACCGAAATTTCTCAATATTTTCTATTTCCTATTCGTATACGTATTCATCTACTTCAAATGGTAGCAGTTGTTACTTGTTCACTTGGTTTATCAATTTTCCGAAAGGTACCACTTTTGGAAGGTACAAAGTTGTGCGACTTCAAAACAAACAAAAGACATCCTCATTTGGCTCAGAACGATCTGCTGATTTATTGCTTGTTCTATAGACTCTAGGGTTGGCCATCCACCGCTATTTGAGAAGAACTTACGACCGATAACTCACCTGAATCAAAGAGCAAAGGGACTAGATACACATGTGTCGTGATTTTCAGATTCGGGAGCCCGAAGGAAGCCCACCAGATCCATTGATGAACTAATTCCGCTGCAAAAGCTTTACGAATGAAAATTCAATTAACTCCAAGTACCAGGGGTTAATTCGACCCTGGAATAGTAGCCGCTCCTGATATTGCGGTTGGTCCGAAGCGACTGCTCGCCGCAACAACTGAATGTGGACTGCGAACGGGGAGAAGCTAAACTCATCACCGCTATCACTGCTGCAAAACTTCTTCGCGCCTATTTGCTCCTGCAACGGGGAGAGATTCAACCCGATACCGCTGCTGCTCGTGTGGGTGGTTGGTGGTTGCTTCCGTTCCACTGGGGAGGTATTTACTGCTGCTGTCTGCTTGGTATGACATCCGAATTTTGAATGCGCTAACAACTGAGATTTGCGCTTATTTATAGGTGCGTTCGGACGAAATTCTTCTTCTTTCACTTCTTTTTTTTTGCTGCTGTCTTGCACGCGTGTGTATGCATGCGGTTGCGGAAATATAGGCGGTGAACAGCGACTAGTGCGTTACAAATCAATGGTATTCGGAAATGAATTTCGGATTGTCTTTATATTTTATTGTGTAACTATAATTTATCATAAGAACGAATTTATTATAATTATATTTTTCAGTTTATCATTGCATCTCAACAACATGCAAGACATAAGTTAACTCTACTGCCTCAGATTCGGGCAGAAAATTATATTTTTTCGAGCTTCTGCTCGTACTATCTTCATTCTCAGATCTCTTAAGACTAACTCTTGTGAGACTCCTATATAGAGCTTCTCACAGCGAGTGTTTGTTTATGCTTAAGTTGTATTATTTGCGTTTTGGGTATTCTGATTATGTTATGCTGATTTGGTGACGATTTGGGTGGTCCTGATGAGATAAGATGGCCTGCCGGATACTAGTGACGTTTTCTGCTTAACTATTGACTCTACACTTTTAAAAGCAGTGTTTCACACTTGGTTATTGTTTGCCACTTATCTGGCGATTTTTAGGGTTTGCGCTCGAGAGTGGCACCTTTACAACTGGTAAAGTTGTATTACCAGCTGTACTCCCACTAACCCAGAATCAACGTTATCTTTAACTCATGGTCGTTATGATAGTCACTGTGGAGAACCACAAGGCAGTGTGTGTGGTTAATCGAGGCATATATGGAGCATGGCGCAATCGATATTGGTCCTAGGGAAAACTACCTCTCCCAGTAGTTTAATTGGCCAAAACACCATGCCGGTGACATCGGAGATTGCGGGTTCGAGTCCAAGTTGACTTTTTGCATCCTCGAAAAAGCCACATTGGGGAACTGTGCCATTATTCATCTCAGCCCATATATGCATCTCATACAACATGAAAACACAATTGAAAATGTTTTCCAACTGAACCAATGTGATTTCTCATAAAGTAGAATCCTCAAAAGCTCACTTAAAAGCTCTGAAATTGATATTATAATTGGGCATCTGCACCCGAAAACTTATTTAGTTCAAGCACCTCAGAAAACAATTGCGCATTGTGCTATACGGCTACAACGGGACTCGTTCAGCAACCAACCAAAGTTTTTTCATCACTAGCGGATCACTTTTTATTTTAATCACTGAACAAAATCGCTCACTACATTGAGAATACTTTGATCTTTAAAATGTTCACCTCAAATTTCCAAAAACAAGCTTGAATTAGCAGAAATATATGAGATGAATGTTTACAAATCCTGAATTTCAACAGTAAGTATTTTCATTTGTTTTCACTGCGTTGAAGCAAATCCAGAATGCCAGATCAGTTTCTGTTAATACGAAAAAAATATACGTGCATATAATTTTTCCGATATAGTTGACATAAATCGACAGCACTGCAGTGGTTACCTGGGTTACCAATTTTGCACGTAAACAACTACAGCAGATAACTAGGTAACCTACTACGACGGTCAGCGGTTACGTTTTATTCATGATAATGTGATTTGGTCGTCATGAAACCTACCGCTGAGTACGCAAAACATAAATGTTCTGAATTGTTCATGAAGAGTGTTACCAAAATGCGAGTTTACTACCGACAACGAGTTGAACAAATAACGAAAACAGATGGCCTTAAGTTGCTGGTATCGCGCAACTATTCAACTTGTCCAGATGCTTTTGAAGTGTGATATTGCGTTTTACAAACCTTCCCGTTACGCAGCGACACAGCTACACAATAGCGGGTTTACCTTGAATGCGGATTACCATTCGGACCTACTAGTTGAGGTGTTTTTCGGATGGCATGACTTCACTCGTGCTCAGTTGGTTCGAAACTGTTTATTTCAATAAAGTAAAGGTCCGGCGCGAGTGAAACTTCCTTGTCGGTTTGTTGTTTAAACATCTGGTGTGCAAATAATGAGACGAATGACGTTCGCTCTAAAAAAAAATATTTTCTCTTGCTCGTTACACTGCACTACTAAGACTGAATTTAAATATCTAGATATGTATGTACTCACATTAGTGAGTTTTTAAAAAATATTTATTATTAAAGTTCGTTGTACAACTTGCTTCTTCCACATTCCAAATTAGACTAACTGAACCTGTGCTCCTGAATTGTATTCTTCCTGTCCACTGTACTGCATACTGCTGCGTCAGGTGTTCCTGCTGTTCGTCGTCGTTGAAACTTTCCAGAGTTGCCATCGATGGTGTCGATGGTGGCTCGTTTTGTTGTGTCGGATGACGTGCTGCGTCAGGGCAGTGCGTCCGGTGCTACTGTCGTTCAATAATGTCCATGGATCGGAGCATGGAATGTGCATTGTCGGCGTCTATTCCACGATCGTTTGAATATCGTGGATAGAGCATTGGTTTATCCAAAACTATCTATCGCTAAACCTTTTTGTTAATTGATTCTGGCGGGTCAGCATTTTGATGGCGTCGTCGTCCACGTTGGCGTGTCTCCTGGCTGGCGTTGATTCTTGGAATGTGGACTGAAGCTACTTTGCTATAATTGATATCAGCAGGTGACCTCTTTTTCCTGGCAGTTTTGTTCATTATCATTAACGCCATTAGACACAGCGCGTTCGTGATAATTTCGTCGGCACTAAAAAATCCCATGATGTTATTTTTATTGTTTTTGTAAAAAAGAAAGATTGTCTTCGTTTATTTAATTGATTTTTCTTTCCGTTGTATAATTGTTTATTCCACTTTATTTTATTTCACTTTTAACTTTCAAATCTTTCACAAATTCTAATCTCTCGTTTATGGTTGTTATTAACTCCCCCGGCAATTGTCTCTCTACTTTGTGGGAGGAGAAAATGGCGGTTTCTTCGGAAGAACAATTTCAAGTTGGTGGGCAAGAATGCATATATTTTAATCGCGTTCAACGGTTTTGTTAAACTACAGACTAGGGTTAGTAAAACACTTACACACGTACACTTACATTCTACGTAGAAATCTGGACACCGAAATTTGGACAACAATCGCACCGTTTGTGCGACGTTGGTAAACGGAAAAAAGAAAACAAACATCAAGCGAGTGAGCTCAAGAGGGTCGTAAAAATATGGAAACGCAACCATCGAGTGACGGTTGGTTCTCGGTGTGTTTTAAAACAAACGTTCTGCCATTGTTCTACTTCCACCAAAATGTTGGTCAAAGCAGAAAAACGTACAGTCCGCTCATGTTGGGTTAATTCTGAACGGAAAAATACTGTTTACAAATGCGTATCAAAATGTACTCTTGAGTTCGGTCGACTTGGCAAAACTTATGGGAAATTACAATGTAACGCAACAGTGTTGCTTGCATTCACAAAGAATGCAATCATGCCACAACTTTTAATATAGTGTTGAATATTTCGTTGTCTATAATATCCTCGCTTTTGGCAAGCTCTTCGTTTATTTCTTTCGTAATTTTATGCCCCTTTTTCCTATTTTTCGTCCAATGTCCAATGTCCTAGCAAAGTTTTCAAGATAGCTAGCCTGTCTTTTATCAGATCCATTTATGGACCACACTGGATATTTCGTAAAATTTACGCCGTTTTGTTTTTTTTTTATTGATTAAATTTTTCACTTTCATTGATTACGCTCCATTGTTGTGGCTGCCGTCGTTGCTGCTGTCGTTGCTCTGTCGTCTTTGCTGCTGTTCGTTTCTCTGCTGCCGTCGGTTTTGGCTTTCTCCTAGTAGGTATTGCAAACACGATTAGATTGCCGTAACCTTATTGAGGCTAATTGCCCGTGCAATTCGCGTCTGACTCTGCAGCCGCTCGTATTTGCTTATCAGCCTATACACGGTGTATAGGGCTCCGGCTATTAGTAGCGCTAACGCTACGTACGCTAATATCGATAGTGCCTCTGCACTTCGCGCACTATGTTCTACAGTCTTAGCGTTCCCGATATTTATCAGGTTGACTAATTGTTCCTGAGTAACGCTTGATTGTTCACTCCCCATATTTTTTTTTATAAACGAGCTTACGCATTAGCTCCACTCGGTCGGCAATCGTAGTTCCTCCTAAAAGGAGTCCACGTAACGACTTTTCACAAATAAAACAAAATTCCAGAGGTACATAGACCCCAATAGTATCAAGAAGTACAGTATCCTTCACAAAACGCATATACTGACTCGAGTTTTTCATACTCGATTGTATAGCGTTTTCTAAAACACCGTATTTACCATTTTTAAATTTATAATACGTCGTTTAATGACGACATACCTCGGATCCACAAAAATAATCCGATGCGTCGAACACATATACGTCCGATACAAAATGTTGAGCTATTAAAATAGCTTTATTACGCTGTTCCGCAATCAAGTAATGGGTAACTGTTGGATTCTGTAGATTAAAAATATTTTCTTGATCCAATTTATGCATATTTAAATTGTATCCAAATGAATCTGCTTTTGCATTCCAGTGAATACCAAGTACCTTTTCCACTATAGTATCTTTATCATCTATAGACTTACATTCGTTGATTTGTCTACGTTCTGGTGGTAACTTACTGAGAAGATCTTTGTTATTGGAAATGTAATTTCTGATATGGAATCCTCCTTGTTGATGCACTTCGTTGACTTCCTTGGTTGTTGTTTCTGCCTCCATAACTGACGTGAAGCTGTCCAAGTAATCGTCCACATAATGATGATTTATGACCGCCGCTGTTGCTTATTGCTGTTGTCGAAACTGGTAATTATCCATCGTTGCGAGAATAGGTAAACCAGTGGGCGGTGGTCAGTTCTAACCACGAATTGTCTACCATACAAGTATGGTCTAAAATACATAATAGCCCAGTGAATAGCAGTAAGTTCCTGCTTAATTGTCGACTTGTTACTTTCTCCTTTGGTAAATGATCGGCTGGCATATGCGTCTGGTAAGTCTATATCACCATACCTTTGTGACAATACAGCACCGCATGCTATTTTGGATGCGTCTGTGCTGAGAATAAATGTTTTGTTGAAGTCTGGAAATTTTAAAATCTGAGGAGATAGAAGCCTATTTTTGAGTGTTTTGAAAGCTTGTTTACAATTTTCGCACCAAACGAATTTTGCATTTTTTCGCAACAATGCATTCAGAGGAGCTGCAATATCAGCGAAATAAGGGATGAACCGTCTGTAATAATTACAAAACGCGACAAATCTTCTTACTTCATCTGCTGATTTTGGCTCGGGATAATTCAATATAGAAGAATATTTGCTTTTATCTGGTTGAATACCCTGTTCGGAAATATGATGTCCTAAATAGGTTACATCAGCACAAAAGAAATTACATTTTGCAGGGTTCAATTTCAAGTTAAATTTTCGTAACTTCTCGAAAACTTTTTCGAGGTTTGACAAACGATGATTAATTGAGCATCCGACTATAATAATATCATCTATGTATAGGAATGCACTCTCTGGAGGCAATCCGCTCAAAGCAATGGTCATCATTCTCTGAAAACTGTTTGGCGATATATTCAGACCAAACGGTAATCGGTTGAATTCAAAATGACCTGTTGGTGTGGAGAAGGCAGTATATTGTTTAGATTTCTCGTCGAGTTCGACTTGGTGGAAACCCGACATCAAGTCTAACGTTGAAAAGTATTTTGCTCTACCTAAATTAAATTAAATTTTGCGCATAAACTCAAAAGTTTTTGTTTATGCATTTCCGGGGTATTGTCTAAATTTAACTCATTGAAAAGTTTTTAGTTTCGGTTATTTTTGTTGGTTTTATCGAATTTGAAAATATCGTAATCTTGAAGGGATACGTATCTTCTTTTAAAATTTTTGTTTATTCGAACGGGTTCACTGTTTGTATTGATTAATTTTATTACATGATGTTTAGAGGTAATCACTGTATTGGAGCAGAACACTCCTGGTTTGATTTCTTGTGATAATAAAACGTAATCATTATCGATTGCTTCTGTAAAAATTTGTTTGAAAACTTCACATCTTGGAGGTAGAATAAATTCTCCGTTCAAATTATCTTCGATGGGTATTTCAGATATTTCGCCATTACTAATTACTGTTAAGAACCATGTATCGTAGCTAATTGAACAATGAAATTTTGTGAGGAAATCTCTTCCAAGAATTCCATCAGTAGGTATTTGGAAATTTTTATCAACGAGTTGGAACTTGTGTTCAATAGATTTCCCATTTGGAAGCATGATTTTTGTTGATGACGTTTCAATGGTTTCTAAGTGTAAGTCATTAATACCTGTTATTCGACATTTATCTGCTATGTTTATCTCCTGTGTGGGTTTGATTGTGTTTATTTTAAAAATAGAAATTTCAGCACCGGAGTCAACTAACAAGGTAGACTGAGGTGATGAGAATTCTAAATTTAAATAAATAAAATTACTGCAAGATGGATTAACTTGCATACAACGTTCAGTTATTGGTGTCTTTGTATATAGTGCATCGCTTGGCCTTGCGCTTGCTGTTGCGGTCTGACCTGTTCCTGGGTTTGATTTTGGTTCTGGCCTTGATTTTGTCTTTGACCCCCAACTACTATTTGTTGGGGGGCTGGCAGGTTTCCCGATTGTGCCACATAGACACGGGAGCCTGAGCCCCTTTGCTCGTTTCTAGGGTAACGATTAGAATTATTTGAATAATTTCTTCTGTAATTTGAATTTGAATTTTGATACTGTCTCTGGTATCTTTCGTTTCGACCGTTATTATTTTGACGATTTCCGTTTTCTCGGTTCCTGTTGTAATTATTTGAGAACCGGCTGTTGTTGTGATAATTATTCCTAGAATTTTGTGTACGGTAATGTAGTACACTATTTGAACCGTTTCTCGCTGGTTCGTTTTCAGTCAGTTTTTCTACCGCCGATAAAACAGTAGAAAACTGTCCAGCCTTCAGCAAAAGTCTGGTTTCGTTATTCTTTACGCCATTGGCAAGAGCTTTCACTCCTGCTTTGACAGCCATTCTTGATGCTGTCTCAAGTGGAACATCTTCATTAATGTACGCACTTTCTAGCTCTAGCGTAAGCTTTTCAATCTGTTCGGTGAACTTTCCAATTTCGCCAGTCTGTTTCGTGGCGTTTAGCTTTGCAACCACTGTTTCGGGCGCAATTGTAACTTTGCATTTATCGCTAAGTTTTTGGATAATCTCGTCCACATTTTGAGGATTATCACCCACGGCTGATCTCGCTTTGCCACCCATTAGACCCATTATTTCATTAGTCGCGATTTTACAAGTTTATAATTTTGATTTTTTTATTAAAGTTCATACGCACTATTTGTTATTTTGGCCACTATTTTGTTGTCTGTGTCCGTGATTATTTTAATTAGTTGTTCTTCATGTTGTAATTTAAATAATTTGATTGTGTTTTTATTCCACACTAACACTATGTTCTGTTTGATGTCATGCTGTTCGTGGTACTCTATACCTCTTGATTTTGAATAATTGTCGCATCCGTGTCACCTATCGGGTTCACTTTTGGGCTTGAATGCTTACTGCCCATTTTAGCACATAAAGAAATTTCTGTCTTCACTTCATTTTATCACTTCCTGTACCCGTTCTGCTGCGTTTTTTTTTTTTGGTTAGCATTTCCGCGATTACAATCCAAAGATTGCTAACTGTCGGTCGCCATGTTCTAGTTCATTATTGAAACAATCACTTTCGTGGTTCGATTAAGAGTGTCTTTATTATTTTCTTCAAGTTTACAATTTAGTTTCTTATAGCTACGTTTCACTTCTTAATTCTAGTACTATAGAATAGTGGGAGAAAGCATAACTACCTCATTTACTCGTCATCCAATCGTGGGCTAGCTAGATGACGCCGACACGATTGGCAAATAAAATACATAACATACAAACATGCAGGCGTGTGCCACAAGCGCATGTATGTTTATTTGTTTATACTTTTAGCCATGTGCACTCATCGCATCAGGCTTGGGATAATTCTGGATACAGTGTAGGTAATAGGATACTAGAGCATTCGCCAGGTTTATGCAACTGGAAAGTGCACCGGCCCGGTTATGCAACTTATGAAAATCAAAACAGTTTATTAGCTGAGAGCAAATCCAGCTTAACTGTTGGATAGATTTACTTGACTTGTGGGAATTTTAGGTGTTTGGTAATTAGTTTGTATCTTAGAAAAGGTTTGTGTGTGGGAAACAAAGCAATACTTTGCTTTGGTTTTTCTTGGAAACATCGGAAAAAGGTTCTTGTGGATTTCTTCACTAATCTATGGTCTTGGGAAAGTTATTGGAAATTTGTGGGGAAAAGATCTTTTGAATATATGACATAAATGACCCGGATCAGTATGCCGCGGCCCCGTGATCCTTTTTCGGTTGATTATTATTGAGTCACTTACTGCACGGTTTTTTTCTCCGGTTGATTATTATTAACTCTTTTACTTCACGTCTATGTTATTATTAACTCACTTACTTCACGGCTATGTTATTATTAACTCACTTACTTGACGGCTTCTCGGTTGATTTTTATTTAGTCGCAAATAGCGAAATTTCTGTTTTTCAATCTTTCTGTGGCGCGGCCTCACAGAACTTGGAGCCCCTTCGATTAGGATACGCTGTCACCACCGTGTAGAGCTAGAGCTCTACCAGGACCTATTTCGGATAAGTCCTGTACACGAACATTCGATTCGCGGAATCACCTCTTTTGGATGATAGATAATGATGATTGATTTTTTTGAGTTACAATTTTGCTTAAATATTAACCTGTGTAACTCAGAGCGGAGAGGTTCTTCTCCTCCGATCTGAGTTAGCGCCTATCTAGGGGTGATATTCTAACCTATAGTATTTATTACCCTGTTTCGTTTTCGAGTTGAATTTTAGTACATATTAGTATATGCCGCGGGCGTTATAGAGCGCGTGCATCGGAGCTACTTGTGAGTATCCGAGAGCGCGCAAGCTCTCGGTATCTTGCGCAACCGTGAGCGCCTATGGGTAACCGTGAGTGACGCTGTGCCTCCGGCTTCTGTTTTGATTATAGTTAAATTGAAAAGGTAAACACTGTGTGGCATGCTCGTTAGGATATTTACAGCCACCGATCGTTCGACGCCTTATAACTAGGACGCGTGGTTATTGTTTTAATACTATTTATAATAAGGGTGTTTTGTTTTGTTCGGTTTGGTTCATAATAAGAATGCCTTGATATTGATCTGTTCGGCCAACGAATCATAATAAGGACTGCTCTAGAATTGCTATGTTATTGTAACGTTGTTTTCTGCAAGATACGTAAACTCTTCGGCAAGCTAATGCTCTAGTTTATGTTGAAACTGTTTTGTTTTACGTGCAAACTGCTTGATCTACTGTATTAAGTAAACTCGGTAGCAGGCTATTGTTCTAGATTACATTCTTCTTGAGTTTTACTAACGTGACGAAACATTGGGAAATTCGCAGGGTGTTGCGTCACATTTGGTCCTTTCTGTATTATGCTGTTCCTATGCACTACTATCATTAGACCAGGGGCTATCCCTGCTGTTCTTTTGTATGAAAGTACGCACAAAATTGTTGCGAGAATCGTCCGAAAAGTGCTTTCTTGAGTGAGGATTCCTTGACCCTTAAAAAGCAATAACATTCTTCCCCAGCCTAGAAACAACACTGATCTCCAGTCAAGTAACAACACAGACGGTCTTATATTGTTCACATGTTACTAGTTTCTTCCATCTACAATTCATCTGGTGTACTTGAATTAGTTTGTTCGTCGTACGCTACGGAAAAGCAAAAAGACGTGACAAGACCTGCCAGGCTCATACTGAGTTAATTTTACTACATCAGAATAAAAAAAAACCTTTGAACTTTTATTTACGGGGCTCTCAAGACTAACTGACAATACTTCTGGGACTCTTTATCTTCTCATAGCGTGTTTATGTTTATGCGTTTCGTTTATGACACTGTTTATGGCTACCTTCAGCGTCTTGCACTAGTTTAGCGCTTTCAACCACTGCAATTTAGATTAAATTTTGGAATAGTGGAGTTTTTAAAATCCGTTTTATTCGTGTTTCAACTTGAGAGTTTTCTCTTTCGCACCCTTTTGGTCTCATGAATGAATCACTTCATTAAAAGTCTTAACATATTTATTGTTTTTTACGAAAATGCTGCCGAGGAAAAGTTTGAGAAGCACTGTCATATACTCTTATTGTTCACAAACGCGCAAGTTTAGTACTACATGATTTAGTGATTCGATTTGTTGGAGCTGTTTTCAATAACGATTACAACGTTTAATGGGATTTCCTTTAAAAATTACACTTCGCACGCACGGAGCAACGCTTCTGGTTCTTTTTGGAGGTTTAAAATTGTTCCCTGCCAGATATGGACGCGCTGCTCGTGCAAAATGTCTCGTTTTTGTCGTCATAGTGAGAAAAAAAAATCTGGAGAACGGTCTTGTCTTAGCTGAAATTTAGCGAATCAGAGTTCTAATTTGTCTAGGAGAAAGTGAAAAACTTTAGTAGTGACTAATAAATCTGACAATAATCAAAGAATACGTCTAGTCTCCCTCACTCCCAATTCTGACTGTCAGTGCTGCTGTCACACTATCGAAAACACTAAAGAAATTACAACCACTGTAATTTAGGTTAAGTTTTAGAAATTCATATTTTGTAGTTTCAATTGGTAAAACTTATCTTGAATGTCAGTGAATCTACTGGCCTAGAATTTTACACTACTACTGTCCGACAGCAGAAGATGGTTGCTCCATCTCGAATGGATAAACTTGGCGGAGGGCTTATATAGCCAATCCGAATGGTGCAATCCGATACCTATCGGACTAACCAGAAAATTCAATGTTAACTCTTGTTTGGCTGCTGCTGCAGGCTGATGTTACTTCTTTTGTTCGAACGTTTCTGGTTGGCTCCCGCATTCATTCTTTGTTTTGACGTTACGGAAATAGGGGTGTACAGTAAAAATGTGAAGTAATATATACTTATGTAAGTTCTTTCCTTCTAAGGTTTTTAAAAAACACTTGGATTCTTAACACATTGATTTTTACTAAGTATTTTAAACTACTTACGTCCTAAGACGAGAACAACCTCTACACACTTCGAACGTTTCACTCCAACTGAAGCTCCTGAAAAATTATTATAAGTTCCCTACTCATCGATGGATTGGATTACTGCTGCGTAAGGATTGTTGGCTCCGCTCTGCTGCCGTCGCTGCTATCGTTGTCGTCGTTGCTGCTACCAGCTCGGTTCTGCTGCGTCAGGGATATCAGGGGTACAACGTCCGTTGGTGGAGTTGTCGATGTCGCCGTGTTGCTATGCTGGAGTCGTTCTGGATGCCGGTCGTTCATTTGCTGCGTCAGGAATGTCGGGCGTCCAGTTGTTGCATCAGAAATGCCATGTGCAAGGATTTGCTGTGTCAGGAATGGTGCGTCCGGTGTTGGTGTACAGTAATGACCATAACTATATATTTGAATAACAAAACATAATGTCAGTGCCTATAACAATAATATTTAATATTTACATTTTTTTTTATTTGACATTTTATGATTATTTTTCTCTTATCTGCATATTTCGCTAGAAAAAGTGAATATAAAGGGGAGCACCAGTTATATCATGAACCATTTATGGGATTGTAGCAGTGCAATCATTATTTTTTCAATTTGAGGTTTTGTCTTTAGTATTTTGATCCACCTATCATGACGCCCTTCTGGGTCTTTTGTACTACCAATTCTGAACTTTTGAACAACACTTTATATATATATATTTATTTATATATATATATATTTATTTATATTTATATATATTTATTTATATTTATATATATATTATTATATATATATATATATATATATATATATATATATATATATATATATATATATATATATATATATATATATATATATATATATATATATATATATCACACAACGAACGACAATGGTCCGCATTCACAGCCTTTCAGTTTTCTCTGAATTTGCCCTGCTGGTAACTAATTACCCATCTATGCATGGATGCTCGTTGAATGTAGATTTCTTGCAAAAACTTGGAGATTTATCCCAATTTTAATTCGGATAAAAATAAAATAATAAAAACAATGTTTCCGTAAAACCTGTTAATAACCCAAACAACTGTTCAGTTCAACCGTAATGCTTGCCTGATTCCCGTTTGTTTCACTTTTTGGTCATAGAAAACCATTAGGATCTGATGCTAGACTGGTAACCAGTGTCTCTGTTCACTCTACTAATTTGTATATTCGTGTTGATGTATTTGTCAATAAAAAATGGACATTTCATCCTATAGAACAAAATAAAAATCACAAATCGGTTCGAAAATTAAGTTTAGAATAAATAGTCTTAAAACAAAAAACACAATGCTATTCACCATTATTTGTTTCGTCTATTCAAAGATAACGCAATATTACATGGAAGATATAAAATTGAGAGATCCAAATAAACATTTTTAGTATTAGCTTAGGAGATAAGAGCTGAATTTCAGAAGAAATATTTCAAGCGACAACCGCTTGAATGGCAAAAAAAAAATGTCAAAACTGATGGATAGAATATATTAGCTTTAAATAGAAATTGAATAAAGTTAAATTTAAGCAAACTCTATCCTTTATTTCAACCTTAGTCATATCACAGCCAAAAAAAAAAAACAGAAATTGCCGAAACTATTATTCTCGTTGTTTTCTTTTTCTTCTATTGTTCATTACCAGTGCTCGGAACCATTCCACACTGGGAAAAATGAACCCAAATTCCCACTAATTATAAGCCGCTGGGCTGACAACCTGAAATATAGTGTTTCTTATGTAAAACTGGTCGATAAATCGATTGGTGATATTTTCATTCTGCGCAGGGCACATGAAAGGGTCTATATTTTCAAAAATACGCAAAAATAGAGTGAAAACGGGCAAAATAGGACATTTCCCGTGCCCTGCCCAAGATGAAACCATCACCAATCGATTTGTTGACCAATTTTACATAAGAAATGCTATATTTCATGTTTTTTACTAAATAGTCGCCGCTAGACTCGCAACCTAAAATATAGCATTTTTTATGTAAAATTGGTCAACAAATCGATTGGTGATGGTTTTATTGTGGGTAGGGCACGGGAAATGATCTATTTTGCTTCTTTTCACTTTATTTTTGCGTATTTTTGGAAATATAGACCCTTTCCCGTACCATGAATAGAACGAAATTATCACCAATCGATTTATTGGCCAATTTTACATTAGAAATACTATATTCCAGGTTGCCAACCCGGTGGCTTCTAATTAGTGGGAATTTGGGTTGATTTTTGCCCAGTGTGCATTCCCCTAAGGGCATCCTTAACAGTGCGCTACTATTTAAGTTGTTATAGCGACTATGTACAGCGCGGCTATTTTACGCACTAAACCGTTTTCACACCGGTCGTTGCTATCGTCTCTGTTTGACGTTTCATCTAGCATAAACCTTTAGCAGCGCTGTTACCGGGCTGCCAAATTTGAGTGCGCGATGCTTCCCGGAGGCCCGGCTACTATTTCTCTAGCGCGTTTAGCAGCGACCGGTACGGTATGAAGTGATGATAGAGCGCTACCAAACGGGGTATAGAAGCGCACTGTTAAGTATGCCCTAAATCGTCAATTAGTAACGCTAATTTCAAGTTAGCGGTTTAGTGATTTCGTTGATTTTTGAGCGAACTGTCAGCGTCGCTAAAATTTTGGCCTCGCCTCCGTATGTTTGCCGGCAAGTGGCAATATAACTACGTACAATAATTGCTTCGAATTATGATAAACAAAATAATGTATAGCGTTCAGCGATTATCGAGCTAAATTTTTCAGTTTGCGAATTAGCGATTAGCGGCACCCATCACTGTACATGAATGTTTTAGACAAGAAACAGATTCACCTCATACCATTCTAGCACGTCCTTCGTGGCACGATGTTTCAAATCCGACTGAAAGATCTTTGGACCGTTGCACACTGGGGCAGCCCCATACAAGAGCTTCGACAAAACCTAAAAAAATATTTCCGGAATTAGGTTCAAAATCGATATTTTACAGAAACTAGAATGCCAACAGATCAAAAATCAAACATATTTTGTAAAGAATTTACATGTTTTAGCACATCGTGAGGTAGGGAAACTTGGGATTTAACATTTGATAGAATTAGAAAAAATATTGCGATCATACCTACCTGCCACCCTACAAAAACCTGGTTTTGACGTGGGACTAAGACTTTCTTCACTATAAAAAGCAAAGCCTTGGTGCTACATTAAGATTCGGAACTCGACCTTCTGTTAATTATACACAGACTTCGCAGCCAACTGTTAAAGGGTACAGGACAATTGCGGGGCTAACGCTACGATCCTGCTGACACTAACAGTCTCTCCCGAGCCGAGACTCGAACCTACGACTATGTGAAGCGTGTGTGTGTATATGAAGCGTATGTGTGTGTGTGTATGTGAAGCGTGTGTGTGTATGTGAAGTGTTTGTGTGTGTATGTGTGAAGCAAGTGTGTGGTGTAAAACGTGTATGTGTGAAGCGTGTATGAGAAACATGAACGTTTGTGTGTGTGTGTGAAGCGTGTACGTGTGTGAGTGTGGAGCATTTGTGAGTTTTAATCGTGTATGTTTGTATGAAGCAATCGTGAATGTGCGTGAATCGTGTGCATGTGAATCGTGTATGTGTGTGTGAAGCATGTGTGTTTGTAAAGCGTATGTGCACGTTTACGTATAGTGTGTAGAGGAACCATATTTCGTCCGGGCACCATATTTCGCCCTCCTATGGATCCTCACGATATTAATGCTTTTGAATGTTCAAAAGTAAATAATTTATATTCGCTACTCTCAAGCTTGAAATCTCATGATATCTTTCACACTGGTACGTGATTCATGGTTATAATATTTTACTATTTTACGAGCTATCAAAAGAGCGTCTGCTAGTTAGACGGATTTTCTTTTGGTTTTTAGAAACGAGTGCTAAATATTCCTAACCGGAAATGTACTTCAAGCTATGAGCATATTGTATATTTTATAGACCTTTGAAATTTCCTAAATGTGATTTTAATGATTTCATGTTAGTTATAACAAAAATATCGATTTTTCTGAAGATTTTTCATAATTATTAAGAGGCGAAAAATGGGTCACATTACTTGCCCTGGTTCCATATTTCGCCCTGGCGAATCTCTATACACTGTTTTGGTAATATTGTGTGCCTAATTTTCGCCCTGTCTGTCAATAACAGTTAAGTGGAAAATAATAACAACGTTTCCGATATATTTTTTATATAAAAATCAAGATTTGTATGCATCTATATTTCAACATAACCTTTGTATGCTTGTATTGATTTCCATCAAACTTAGTATACGTGTACTTTTTACAAAGCTGATGGTCATAGAATTGAAAGGAAAGAAAGGGATAACCATCTAGAAAACAGATCATGCTCAGAAATTCAGAATCGGTGTCCGATGCCATTTTAATGCCCAGCCAGTTTCTATGGCACCAATGGCGATTTCCAGTTTACGAGAAGTAAATCGTCGTTTTCCGAAACTCTGCATACAACATTAACTACCGTTGTCGATTACTATGGGCATGTTTTAGGATTATCTGAAGTGGCTGATGTTGCATTTCCAGCGATTTTTGGACTTTCATGAAAACATTCGCCTTGATCGATTGTCTGTTTTCACTTACCGCTTCTTGATGTAGCAAATATAAAAATGATTTGATAGCGAAGAGTCCAAAATACGTTTCGAAAAGTTGCTGGAGCTGGTGTATTGTTAAATTGAAGATTCGTCAAAAACATCGATTGACACAATTAAGAGCCTCTATAATCTTTCTAAATGGTGGTGTATTTTAATGTATGATTTATGTTCACTCCAGAACAGCTAGACCAAACTTGACACAGGTATTTTTCCATATAAGATTGATTTTTAAAGAAGAATTAACCAAAGATTGACTCATTATTGACAACATGATTTCCTTACAAACCAGTTAGAAATGAAAGGTTCAATAGTAACATAGAATATCAGAAAACCAGACCGTAATAACTTCTAAGCGAAACAAAAGCTAACATGGAATCCCGAGTAAGGCTGGGTAATCAGCTGGTGATTCATAAAATAAATGCTTTGCACGGTTAACCAACCAATTGCATAACAGAATTGAGTTGATTTTCTATTCATATGTTGATTTGTTTCACTTAACAGCTGTTTTCGTCATATTTCAAAGGTGGGCGAAAAATGAATCCTTAGGTGGGCGAAATTAGAATTTTCGGGGTCGAATTTAGGGGTTCGGACACCCATCAGGAAATTTCTATTTAACTCGACTAAATACGTTATTTTGGCTGTAATGCAACTCGAATGTGCAACACAATGTTTATTGTGCACTATACAGTAAATACTGTACATCGTCGAAGTAACACATCAAAATGTATAACGTTTAACTGGTTAGTCAAGAATAAAGGCGGCGATTTATGGGTCCGTTACCCTATATGGTATTAATGTTATTGGTATGGTTCGGTGTATTGTATGGTATGGGTACGGCAGAATCATTTTTCACACCTTAGTCCCACGTCGAGTCTACGTTTGTGCACCTACCCGCATAATCAATAACCATAAAACTTGCTTAACAACTAGTATTAAATATTGGAAAATAATTGGAATAACCATGAAGTAAGTGGCATACTGTCGTTCAAAGCAGAGCAGGAACGGTTGTGGTTATGTTCGAGGAAGGTAGTTAAAAAAAAAGTCTAGCATCAACGTTAGTGTGTATGGAATATTTTCGCTATTGAGTGAGTGGTAAGCAACGTTGCCGCTGCTACCGAAGATAAAAGGGGTATTGATTGAGATACCAATTGATCAATCAGTTCAGCCAGTACAGCAGGCATATAGACGTGCACCATTGGCTCTCGAAGGGAAAATTCATGATAAACTCCAATACTTGATGCAAAACGACATCATTGAGAAAGTAAACGGACCTTCACCGTGGGTATCACCAGTTGTTCCCGTTCTTAAACAAAATGGAGATGTCAGACTGTGCGTCGATATGAGAAGAGCGAACCAAGCCGTGTTGCGGGAGACACACCCACTCCCAGTGATTGAGGAGATGCTGGCATCGGTTAATTGGGCCGTGAAGTTCTCAAAGCTTGATGTTAAGGACGCATATCATCAGGTGGAGCTATCGGGAAACTCTAGAGTTATAACGACATTCTTAACCAAATATGGGTTGTTTAGGTAAAAAGTGTTTTGAGTCGTAACTTAACTTTCAAAACAAATAAATTAACTTTATATACTATTCATTTTCTTCTCTTATAACATAGATACAAGCGACTAATGTTCGGGGTGAGTTGTGCCCCGGAATTGTTCCAGAAGGTTATGGAGACTATTGTTGCGGGGCTAGAAGGAGTAATAGTCTACCTCGACGATGTTGTAGTTTCGGGGCGTACACAGACTGAGCATGATAATCGGTTGAAGGCACTGTTGGATAGATTGGAAAGCTATAACGTGTTGTTGAACAGGGATAAATGTCAGTTTAACGTTTCAAGTTTGGATTTTTTGGGACACAATCTGTCGGTAAACGGAGTCAGGCCAGTTGAGAGTCGAGTTTCAGCTGTGGCGAAATTTAGAGAACCGGCAAACGCGGCAGAGTTACGTAGCTTTCTAGGGTTAGTTACGTATGTTGGACGATTTATACCACATCTGGCGGCAAAAACAGATCCGCCAAGACAGTTGCTACGTAAAGGAGTGACATTCCAGTGGACGGTTAAACAACAAGCTGCATTTGACAGTATCAAGGAAGCGGTGTTCCAAATCAAGAATCTAGGTTTCTTCGATCCCAAAGATGTCACTATTCTCGTAGCCGACGCAAGTCCTTCAGGGTTGGGCGCAGTGTTGATGCAAGAAGATTCGCTTGAAGTTCGTAGGGTTATTGCTTAGGCGAGCAAGTCTCTCACTGACCTTGAACGGAAATGTTTTCACACCGAAAAGGAAGCGTTGGCTTTGGTATGGGTTGATCGATTTCATCTATATCTCCGGGGAATCAGATTCAAGCTAGTTACAGACTGTAAGCCCCTTACATTTTTGTTCAGTCCTCGCTCTAAACCGTGCGCTAGAATAGAACGATGGGTACTCCGGTTGCAGTCCTATAGCTTTGAAATTGTGTATGAACCTGGGACTACGAACATTACTGATGCCGTATCAAGATTGTCAACATCCGCACCAACAACATTTGACGACGGAGATGAAAGCTCCGTAAAATGGTTAAAATGGTAACTCCTGTAGCGGTATCGTTGGACGAAATTCGGGCGGAGACTTCCAAGGATGCGAAAGTTATTGATGTATACAGAGCTCAGGAGAGTAATGATTGGTCAGGAGCTGCTAAGCCCTTTAAGCCGTTTGCCTTTGAACTTTGCCAATCAGCAGGGATACTATTGAGAGGGGAACGAATTGTAATTCCGGAAGCACTGCAAAACAGGATTCTGGAACTTTCTCATGAGGGCCATCCTGGCATCGTCGTAATGAAGAGGCGGTTGAGGCAAAAGGTCTGGTGGCCCGGTATGAATAAAGAGGTGGAAAAATTTGTCAAAGGTTGCAAAGAATGCATCTTGGTGTCAGCACAGGATCCTCCAGAACCTCTGAAACGTACAACCATGCCAGATAAGCCTTGGGCCCATATCGCAGCAGATTTCATGGGTCCATTGCCGTCGGGCCACAACTTGTTGGTGTTGATAGACTATTTCAGTCGTTTCATTGAAGTGATAATCATGAGAGAAATAACTGCCAAATTAACCGTCCAGGCTCTGCACGAAACGTTCTGCAGGTATGGAATCCCAGAGACCATGCGAACACACAATGGACCACAATTTGTAAGCGAATTGCTGAATAAATTCTGCACAGAACATGGAATAACACTGGTTCGAACTACTCCCTATTGGCCTCAAGCTAATGGTGAGGTGGAGAGGGCCAATAGGGCTCTTAAAAAACGGCTACAGATAAGTCAGGAGTCTACCGACGCAGACTGGAGATGGGACTTGAGAACCTATCTGTTATGAACCTACCTGTATTATTCTACCCCGCATTTTACAACAGAAGTGGCACCGTCGGCACTTATGTTCGGGCGAGTGCTTCGCGATAAATTACCATCAATTTCGTTAACATCAGAACAGTACGAGGATATTCAGGATAGAGATCGGGAGAGGAAACTAACTGAAGCTGAATATGCAGATAAACGACGTCACGCGCAACCCAGTTCCCTGAACCCTGGTGACTTGGTAGTTGCTAAGCGTATGATGAAGGAAAATAAGTTGGCAAGCAATTTCAGTCCAGAAGAACTCGTTGTCGTTGAGAAATCAGGGCAGGATATTACACTGGAATCATTGGAATCTGGAAGGATTCTGCATCGTAGCTCAGCACACTTGAAGAAACTTTCTCAACGGCACCAGGTGACGGATACTGAAGTCGGTGAATCCAACAAAGCTGTCGGAGCAGCGACCAGAAACTCAGCGTCAGCGACGAGAACCTCGGAAACCAGAACATCTGAAGGATTATCACCTAAGTATAGCTCAGGATATTTGAGAAAGCGGGGGAGTGTAGGATCGGGATGTGTTATACATAGAAGAGAGAAAAACGAGTGTCACCAATACATACACGATACAATACATTTGGAAGAATCTAAATAAAGAGCGTTGAGTTGGGTACGGACGATCAAGCAAAACGGTTGTGTTTAATTTCGTAATATCCGACATTACAATCTGCATTATCATCCGTTTATGGTTATTGATCATGCGGGTCGGCACATACTCTTGAACTTTTTCCAAATAACGATATCTTACCACGTCACGACAGGACACAACATATCACACACCACAATTTTTCACTAATTTTAGACACTAGAAAGAAACTTATAGATTTCAGTCTCAGCTATCCGAAACACCTAACTTTAGTGCCGCTTTTTGCGGCAAAAGTTATATGATTTTTGGCACAGCGTTTTTTACGTATAAATCATGTCTTTCGCTGCAACTTTTTATAACGACAGCACAACACCGAGTGTTGCAGAGACATGAGCATGAGCATTGACGACCGCACATATCATAGTTGCACCTCCGTGATTGACTTGAGCTAGTGAAGTTGCACAGAGAACCACATAGATAGCTTTTGGGATGTTATACCATCTTCAATGTACAACAATTCAATAACTCTCACTTTAGAAAAATCAATAACGGCGCCGGCCACGTCCATACAGTAGTAGGTAAAAAATAGAAAGAGGATTGTTAGTTCGACAAACGTTGTTATGGGATCTAGTTCACCTCTGCATCTCTACAGATGTCACCTGAAGGGAATTTGTGTTAGTATAATGAGGTAGGTAAGATCAGGATTGGCAGTGGTAGGCAAAACGATCAAACATATCAAAATCCCGCGCGACGAATTAATTTCAAAACATTTAATAAATCTACAGAAACAAAAGCTACGCGCAACACTCAACGAGCTGATTTCGGCTGATTCGTAGCCACCGATTTTGTTTCCTTTGAGAGTTAACTACGCGATACGACTCTCCAGATCACCAGCCCCCGCAAACCGAACTTAAACGATTGATCACTGTACTAAAAACAAAACCTGTCTTTCTTTTTTCTAATATTAGAATTGATAAAGTTGATATATTTGATACTAAAAAACAATACTGTGAACAATAATTATATTTCGCGATAACGTTGTTTCAAGCCGCCACTATACGGTATTCGGTTGTTATCTTCATCACATGTGATATGTGACTTATATTCGAACGCGAGTTGTAAGAATGTAAATCATTTCTGAACGCGGGTAAGGTCGCATCGAGCTTATTCTTGTGTTAAACTATATGAATATTTGCAGTCAACGCAAAAATACTTAACAAAAGTGAAAAAGGGCTAAGTTTTACATACTCAAAGCTGAATTAAAGCTAGACTAAACTAAACTAAATTAAAAGAAATGAAAAATAAAATCCAAACACACACATAAGCCAAAAAGGTTCTAAATTAGGTGTGTTGCTTCATAAGCATAATTATCAAAAATTCAGCTTGAAGCAAAAATAATCATTCAAAAGCTAGAGTAGTCATGAATACCAAAATAAAAACAATGCATATGGAAACTATGTAATCGGAAAAATTCAGATTAAGAATGTCGAAATATGTCAACAGTTGAAAAATGTCGCGTAATAGACAAACAGTAACCCTGTGCTACACCCCTTCATGCGGTGCAAAAAAAAAACGAACAATTCTGGTACCAAATTACTACTCTATAGCAAAGTTACACTTAAGTAACTAGTTTGACGTTAAAATCAATCGCTAAGGCTAATGCTATGCTGAACACGAAGCGGCGCGATACGCGTCTTTTCAAAGGTTAGAAATAATATAACCTACAATGAGAAAATATACGAAAACTCTGCGCATCGCGCCATCTTATCCCAGTACAACATCAGCCCAAGAAAGCCACACCGAGTGTTGCAGACACATGTGAATAAAACCCTTTTACTGTTATTTCAAAATAGTGTGTAAACAGTTAGCTCTGTCAATTTGAAGCGGTTCGTCATGCTATTTCATATTGTTGATTTGTTTTGATTCAACGCAATGTTCAAAATTAGTAGAGAAACGATTTTTTAAATGCTCAATGAGCGTTGTAACGAGTCCTGGAGTGAACGATTTCTACGTGTGTCAACGCGAATAGAGAGTTTAAACAATTTTTTGCATAATTTGTTGTCCGAAAAGCATATGCATTTTACGCAAGGCGATTTGGCAACTTTTCGTATTAGCTACATGGGTCTTCCCCAGGGCTCATGCTTAAGCCCCCTTCTTTACAATTTTTATGTGAATGACATTGACGCATGTCTGGCAAATTTATGCACGATAAGACAACTTGCAGACGACAGCGTGGTTTCTGTCACAGGAGCCAAAGCTGCCGATTTGCAAGGACCATTGCGAGATACCTTGGACAATTTGTCTGCTTGGGCTTTACAGCTAGGTATCGAATTCTCTCCGGAGAAGACTGAGATAGTAGTTTTTTCAAGGAAGCGCGAGCCTGCTCAGCTCCACTTACAGTTAATGGATGAAACGATTTCTCAGGTTTTGGTATCTAAATATCTTGGTGTCTGGTTCGATTCAAAAGGCACCTGGGGATGTCACGTTCGATATTTGATGGAAAATTTTAACAGAGAGTAAATTTGGATCATGGTGGGGCGCCCACCCAGGAGACCTTATGAGGCTTTACCAAACAACGGTATTGTCGGTGCTTGAGTACGGGTGTTTCTGCTTCCGCTCCGCTGCAAATACCCATTTAATCAAGCTGAAACGATTGCAGTTTCGTTGTTTGCGTATTGCCTTAGGTTGCATGCATTCGACCCATACGATGAGTTTGGAAGTTTTGGCGGGCGTTCTCCCATTAAAAGACCGCTTTTGGGATCTGACTACTCGTATTCTTATCAAATGTGAGGTTTTTAACCCCTTGGTGATTGAAAATTTCGATAGGCTAGTTGAACTTAATTCTCAAACCCGTTTCATGACTGTGTATTTCAATCACATGTCTCAAAGTATAAATCCTTCCTCATACACCTCCAATCGTGTCAACTTGTTAGATACTTATGTTTCTACTGTGTTTTCCGATACATCCATGATGGAAGAAACTCGTGGAATCCCGGATCATTTACGCGTGCAGCAGATCTCTAAAATATTTTATAACAAATTCAAAAACATCAACTGCGACAATGCGTTTTATACTGATGGATCACTTCTCAACGGGTCCACTGGCTTCGGTATCTTCAACAATAATTTTACCACCTCCTACAAGCTCGATAATCCTGCTTCTGTTTACGTCGCAAAATTGGCTGCAATTCAGTATACCTTAGAGATTATTGAAAAAATGCCCGCGGACCATTGCTTCATCTTTACGGACAGTCTCAGTTCTATTGAGGCTCTCCGATCGATGAAGGATGTAAGGCACTCTCCGTATTTCCTGGGAAAAATACGGGAACATCTGAGTGCTTTATCCGAAAGTCTTCTCAGATTACCTTAGTGTTAGTACCTTCTCATTGTTCCATTCCGGGCAATGAGAAAGCGGACACTTTGGCTAAGGTGGGTGCAACAAACGGTGATATTTACAACAGACCTATTGCCTACAATGAATTTTTAAAATTTTCACGTCAGAATACACTTGTCAACTGACAGGCCTCGTGGGATAAGGGAGAACTGGGGAGGTGGCTACACAGCATCATCCCCAAGGTTTCCACCAAACCTTGGTTTCGGGGGTTGGATGTAGGACGAGATTTCATTCGCATGATGTCTCGGATTATGTCCAACGGATTATGTTAGACGCACATCTCCTGCGTATTGGGCTGGCGAGCAGTAATCATTGCGTTTGTGGATTTGGGTACCAAGACATTGAACACGTGGTTTGGGTGTGTGCAGAATACCGCGGCGCCAGATCTCTACTTTTGGATACCCTCAGGGCCCGAGGAGTACAGCTCTATGTGCCAGTTCGTGATATACTCGCTCAGCGAAACTTGCCATACATGCTACATGTTTATAGCTACTTGAAGAGCATTAAAGTGCCAATTTAACAGCGAAACGAATCTCGGATAAAAAAAAACCATGTTAGTTTTAGTATTAGATTTAGTATCAGCTCGTAGTCGGCAGCGAGGATAAAAAATTTGTCTTTAGCTTATAAGATATTTTAGACCACAAGGCATTAGATTAAATTGGCTCCGTAAAACATTAATTTGTATTGTGCCGTGTCAAATAAATGTTGTGAAAAAAAAAACGCGAATAGAGAGTGCGATGCATCTTGATGATGTAAACAAAAAAAAAGTAAGAGCTGCTGTGTATAGAGAATGCTCTAAAATTAAAAAAAAAGTGACAGAATTCCAATCGAACGGAAAGAATATTTTGGGTGAAAAACAAGCTTTGGTTATTGACTAAAGTGGATCTGGAAATCCGAACACAACACACCTAGTATTTGTTCAAGAGGACGGCCAGCTAAAGGCTTCGAGAACAGTTCAAATCGGCCGAAGCAAAGAAAAGTATATGAGTTGTGTAAAGCTGTACCAACACCAGAGCTTGCTCTAGCAACAGAGATGAACTTGCGTTCCGAAGGGAAGCCGACAGAAGCAGGACTTGCATAAATATCAAATTTTGAGGTACATTGATCGGTAGATTTGGTTACAAATGCTTTAAACATGTCGAAATTTGTAGGATGCAAATCAAAAGGAGAGGACCCGATTTGTATCCATCGTATAAACGCATTCAGCAGGAGAAAAAATCACAGGAGGGTTGTGTGCAAAGCCACGACCGCAAGGTTGAAGTAGAATACTTTTACACAGCTCTACTTACGGCTGTAAATTAACCTACGGCCGGCGTATCGGTTCGGGCCGCTTATCGCGTTTAGCCTGGCAGAGGCCTAATGCGCACGGCCAACACAATAGAAAGGTGTTTTCACATTGAAAATTAGACACGGCTTTACTGGAGTAAGTGTTGACAAATGCATCTACCGCTAATACCGCCGCTATCGTACGAAAAATGACGCGCGTCTTAGAACACCCGAACTGTTTCGCTGTGCCGCTTCCATTTATTTCCTTATTACATCGGCTTTAGGGAAGTACCGGCTGCACCTATCGCTGAGGCTGTTACCATACTGCTACTGGTACCCAAAGCTATTAACTCTTCAAATTAAGTGTTTTATTTGTCCTCAAAAGAACAATTGTTCAATTCCATATCGGATATGATGCAATCGCATCTCTGTAATATTACCGACAGTAATATTCTTCTAAACAAAATGATCCTACTTTTCCATTAGAGGAAGTGCCGGCTGATGTACCGCAAAAATCTCGCCCGGTCGCTCGCGTTGGCGTTCAGCCTGGCAGAGGCCTGAGACGTGGTGACCAACCACAGGGCAAGTGATTTGTTTAATTTGAAGGCAGCCACAGACGCGACCCCGCTGCTATGGTCTGTTACTGCTGAGTGCCGATATCTGCTGTTACTGCTGTCGACGTTGTGGACGGTCCATCCAGTTCCCCTTCTGACTAATGTATGTAGCTAGTTTTCCCAGAAACACTCTTTTATAGCCGAAGGGTGCTACGTAATAGCCCACGCCTTTCAGTTCAGGTTTACCATTTCCTTATGTTCTTTAGACGAATTATTCCACAATTCGCATTTGATTTTTGTATCCAGCGAATAAACACCGATGGTGCTCTCACACACGCAACGGTTTTAACCCGTATCTTATTGCGGTTTGTAACATCAAGCGATTTCGTTTGCTCGCTGTTGCGTGTAGCATCATGTTGCAACTTGGCAGCTGGGAGACGACGAAATTCTGTTTATGCTGATTGATTGAATCGACTTCATATTAGCTCTGAATAGTCGAACTAACTGTCTTTGTGAATGCGGCCTAACAGGGCAGTTTGTTATTCAAAGATGGTCATGCTGATCGCAGCATTTGCGCTGCCCCTACAGTGGGGGGTTTAGTAAATAAAGTGAAAATTAGACAACTACAACAGAGTTTGATTGCATCCCGCACAGAATGTCTGCTTGTGTTGATGCCAGAAAATTATTAACCTTCAATTATTTTTTTATTTGCCTTGGAAAAAGCATGTTGCGGTTCAAAATCGGTTGCTAATTACAACCTTGAGCTGCCCTAACATTAGTGGAATTAAGATACACGGACAACATGCACTGTGGAAGCTATTTCACATTCAGTAAATTAGACGGGTGCGACAAATTTAAATTGCTAGGATGCAACACAGAATGCTTGCTTGCGTTGACAAAAATTATTAACTTTCAATGACTTGTTTATTTGCCTTGAAAAAGGCATTCTGATTTCCGGAATTGGATTTCCTGATAGCAATCTTCATGCTGCCCCAACACGGGGGAATAATGGCTGTCTGGCGACACACGCTGAAAAAAACCGCGCTGCTCCTGAGACGTGGTGACCAACCACAGGCAAATGTGCTGGTGCTAAAGAAGGACTGCTGTTGTCGCTGTCTAGAACTATTATGAGCGGCTCCGGCTGGAACAGGTTCTTATATAGGCCAAATAGCATGTTTTCAATTGCAAGGTATATGATCCTGTCGACCGTGCTTGGGAAGCAAGCATATAACGACCAATCAGAGGTCGAATTTTTCGTTTTGACAAGGCTTGACTATTTTCAATAGTACAATAGTGTGAATAATAAATTTACAATTATCTTATTTTGGGAAGAATCTTAGAAGATTTTCCAATCTATTGCTGCAAGAACGAAGGAAATCCATCGAATACTAACCGATTTATTAGCATTTGAAATTGGACATATTTTTCACTTGTTTTGGTTTTAGATTTTCATTTCACATCCCTATGTAGCCGAACTTCCTGGGAGAAGTATTCTACTTCAAAACTGTGCTACAACACACTACAGTGACGGAAAGTAAGACAGAGGCAAGCTTTGTTGAACCACACAGTTCAACGCATTGCGTTGATAAACCCGCAAAAGCATGAAGGAGTGCGTCCAGATGAGTTGAAAAATTGCTTCCTAATTACTAAATGGGAACTTGATGGGTGTGGATTGAAATCGAAATACCATCAATTACAAGTACATCAAGATTTTGACGTTTCCAGTGTTCTGAAGACTTGTATTGTTCCTCTCCAACTCTATTATGGAGATACAAACAACAAAATAATTTTGTTACGAAATTTGAAACCATCTTCTACACGCTATTGCCGGCCCTGTAAATTGGATAATTGCAAGGAAACCATTGACATTATACGAAAAAAGGAACTATATATTGGAAACCAAATTTCAAGTCTTTTACCAACATATCCTAAAACAACAACGGGAGTAACACAGGTAATTTAGCAAGTAGCACTTACAATTACAACGATAAATGAATCTTGAATAAATATTACTGCATAGTATGAAAAACTTATTGACTGAAATAAATTGATGATGGAAATGTTACAAATCCCTTTTTCCACAGGTTACTCATTTGTTGTTATGCACAATGATAGACGGTAAAGTGCACAACGCTTTGACTGGAACAAGATGTTCTCAAAACTGTTCAGTTTGCTCTGCTACCCCAAAAATAATGAACAGGATTGATGATGTTCTGAAACGGGAGGAAAATCCAGAAGCATTGGTGTTGGGACTGTCGACTTTTCATGCTTACATTCGATTTTTGTAGTGGATGCTACACGTCAGCTATAGATTAGATACTAAAAAGTACCAAAGAACAAGAGATACCAGAGAAATTGTTTACCAAAGGAAACGAGAAATCCAAAATCCAAAATAGGTTCCGTTTTTCCCGAAAGTCCATCTATTACGTGTGATATTACCGGTATAAACGAAGAGCTGCTTGATCAGCTGGACACAATTCTGCGTACACTTTCAAGCGGAATTGAGGTGAACTACGAAACGTATCACTCATTCGCCATCGAAACAGGTCGTTTATACGTAAGTTTGTACGAGTGGTTTCTAATGCCTGCGAGTGCGCATAAAACTTTGGCAATTGTTGCTGCGCTGCTACCCATTGGTATTATTTTTTTGAATTTTGTTTAAGTTCGTTTACTTTATTACTCTTTTTTTCACTAAATACAAAACATAGGCATGATCAGCGAAAAACCGAAAAGTTAACAGAACCGAAACCATGCAAGACGTGTTGAACGGTGTGTTGGTCACATCTGATCCCATTTTGTCCAGTTTCAGAACAAATTTCAATTCAACTGATAGCCGTAAAATTGAAAAAGTGGAAGAGGTTGTTTATAAGAAACGACCGCAAGGTTAACGTAGAATTACGACAGCCTGTCTTATGTCAATAATTTTTTGCAATAGCTTTGGAAATACACTCGATTAGGGTTGATCATTTTAATGGTGTGAAGCGATATATTTTTCCGTATATGTTTCGTATGTTTCGTATGTTTTTTTTTTTTTTTTTTTTTTTTTTAAGGGGGGATTTGTTAGTAGCTTAAGTATTTATGATTAATATTAGAAAATAATGAAAATAATGAGTATGTGTGTCCAATCACAAATGGTGACTTCTCAACACTGTTAAAAATTTGTAATTTTAATTGTTAGGATTTGTTTGCTTTCGCAATTAGGACTTATCATTCATAGGGATTTAAACCTACTTGTCAAGAAAGGAAAGTAAACTTACAACTAACTTTAATGCTAACTTATTGACTATAAAGAGAGCTTATCGTAGCAATTGAGGATTGCAACGATTTTTGTCGAAAATTGTTAATAATTTTATTTGACATAGCTTCTAATGGTTCAACACCAGTAAGTCTATGTAATTCGAGTGTACCAAACCAAGGAGGACGCTTCAAAATCATTTTCAGAATATTATTCTGAATCCTTTGGAGCGTTTTCTTCCTTGTTGAACAGCAACTCGACCAGATCGGTACAGCATAAAGGATTGCTGGTCTAAAAATTTGTTTGTAAATCAAAAGTTTGTTCTTTAAACAAAGTTTAGAATTTCTGTTAATGAGAGGATATAAACATCTTGTATATTTGATGCACTTGGCTTGTATACTCTCAATGTGCTCTTTGAAAATAAGTTTTTTATCATAAATTAGTCCCAAGTACTTAACCTTGTCGGACCAACTCAAAATAACCCCATTCATCTTGACAACGTGATTATTGTTTGGCTTGAGGAAAGAAGCCCTAGGCTTATGCGGAAAAAATATCATTTGAGTTTTAGAAGCATTGGGAGAGATTTTCCACTTTTGCAAGTAGGAAGAAAAAATATCTAAACTTTTCTGCAATCGACTGCATATGACACGAAGACTTTTTCCTTTTGCGGAAATGCTTGTGTCATCGCAGAACAATGACTTTGTGCATCCTGGAGGCAAATCAGGAAGATCTGAAGTGAATATGTTGTACAGGACTGGACCCAAGACTGAACTTTGAGGTACACCTGCTCTGACAGGAAATCTATCAGATTTTGAACTCTGATAGACAACCTGCAGAGTTTGATCAGTAAGATAATTTTTTAAAATTTTGATTAGGAAAATTGGAAAATTAAAAGTTTGCAATTTCGCAATCAAACCTTTATGCCATACACTGTCGAATGCTTTTTCTATGTCTAAAAGAGCAGCTCCAGTGGAATAACCTTCAGATTTGTTAGCTCGTATCATATTAGTAACTCTGAGCAATTGATGAGTTGTGGAATGCCCATGGCGAAATCCAAACTGTTCATTTGCAAAAATTGAATTTTCGTTGATGTGTGACATCATTCTGTTAAGAATAATTCTCTCAAACAGTTTACTTATTGAAGAAAGCAAACTGATTGGTCGATAACTTGAAACTTCAGCTGGGTTCTTATCCGGTTTTAAAATGGATTTTTGCATTTTTCCATAATTTGGGAAAATATGCAATTTTAAAGCAGCAATTGAAAGTTTTCACTAAAAATTCCATTGTGCTCTCAGGGAGATGTTTGATTAGTATATTAAAGATTCCATCGTCACCAGGTGCCTTCATATTTTTGAAAATTTTAATAATTGATTTAATCTTATTCAAGATAGTTTCAATTATTTCTGCAGGTAAAAAATTCTGGGAAGAAATTAAATTAAATTGACGTGTGACTTCATTTTCAATTGGACTCACAAAATTCAAATTTGAGTTATGAACACTCTCAAACTGCTGAGCAAGTCTTTGAGCCTTTTGTTCATTGGATACAAGAAAACGTTCACCATCTTTTAAAACTGGAAAAGGCTTTGAAGGTTTCTTAAGAATCTTCGACAGCTTCCAAAAAGGTTTTGAATATGGTTTCAATTTTTCAACTTTAGTTTCAAAATTTTGATTCCTCAGAAGAGTAAATCTATGTTTAATCTCTTTCTGTAAATCTATATTAATAGTTTTAAAAACAGGGTCCCGAGAACGTTGGTATTGACGTCTGCGGACATTTTTCAAACGAGTCAGAAGTTGAAGATTTTCGTCAATTATTGGTGAATCAAATTTCACTTGAGCCTTTGGAACAGAATAATTCCTGGCATCAACAATTGCACATTTTAATGCTTCCAAAGCGGAATCAATATTCACTTCGTTTGGCAAATCAAGCTCATTATTGAAATTCCTCTCAATATGAGTTTTGTATCTTTCCCAATTAGCCTTTTTATAATTAAAAACAGAGCTCATAGGGTTTAAAACTGATTCATGTGATAAAGAAAAAGTTATTGGAAATGGTCAGAATCAAAGTCAGCATGTGTGATCAAATCACTACATACATGACTTTGATCTGTTAGCACCAAATCAATTGTTGAAGGGTTTCTTACAGAAGAAAAGCATGTAGGACTATTCGGAGACAAAATAGAATAGTATCCTAAAGAACAATCATTGAACAAAATTTTGCCATTGGAATTACTTTGAGAATTATTCCATGAACGATGTTTAGCGTTAAAATCGTCGATTATAAAAAAATTCGAACGATTTCTGGTGAGTTTTTGTAAATCACCTTTAAAATAATTTTTGTGCTCGCGTGTGCATTGAATTGGTAGATATGCTGCGGCAATAAATAAAATCCCAAGTTCACTTTGAACTTCAATTCCCAAAGTTTCAATAACTTTCGTCTCAAGATGGGGAAGAGCACGATGTTTGATTTGGCGATTACAACTCCACCGCCGAAACCCTGAATCCTATCATATCTATGAACCACGTAATTGGGATCATATTTTAATTTTATGTTAGGTTTCAAAAATGTTTCAGTAATAATTGCAATATGCACATTATTTACTGTTAAAAAATTAAAAAGCTCATTCTCATTGGCCTTCAATGAGCGAGCATTCCAATTTAATATATTTATTGTTTTATTTAAAATCATTGCTAAATTTTAAATTAGAAACAATTTTAATAGTAAAGTTTGTGCCTATTTGAATGGCTTCAAACATTGATTTTGCCTGCAACATGGCGTTCATAAGATCGAACATTGCCTGTTGCAAAAAAGAAAGTTTACCTGCCGTAATAGGCCCCAGGCAGTTGACATTAGAAAAAATATTTTCGGTAGCAATATTAGCTGGAGTGATAGGTGTACAATTATTTTCTAGCGTGTTTTGCTTACCCATATTAACGGTCATTTTCGAACTACCAACACTAGGCGGTATAATGTTCGAACTACCTGTAACCTGTGCATAAGTTAAACGGGTATGCAAAGGAGTAGGTAAACTATGCGTCACTGGTACGCTTGGAGAATTTTGTTTTGAAGTTGGTTTTAATTGAGAAATTGAATTTTGTTGACCTTGCCTTGCCTTAACAGTTGCTAAACGGACTGAGCATTGATAAAAATTTGACATATGGTTGCCGTTACAATTCGCACAGTGAAAATTTTTACTCTCTTTCACAGGACATGTGTCCTTTTTGTGAGAAGAGTCTCCACAATTAAGACATTTTTGGTCCATGTTACAGAATTTGGAACCATGGCCATAACGTTGGCAAGTACGGCATTGGGTGATATGCTTTTCACCTCCGCCATACTTCCTATAAATTTCCCACTTTACACGCACCTTATACAAAGCATGTGCTTTTTCAAAAAATTTTAAGTTGTTAACCTCATTGCGGTTAAAATGAATTAAATAATTAACTAGGGAAATTCCAGTTCTCTGACTGTTTTCGCCTCGTGATTTTTGTTTCATTAGAATTACTTGGGTAGGGGCTATGCCAAGTAATTCTGTTAAAGTAAGTTTGATCTCATCAACGGTTTGATCGTTGGTGAGACCTTTCAATACGACCTTGAACGGCTTGGCGCTCTTCGTGTCATATGTAAAAAATTTATACATCTTTTCAGTTAAATACTGAATAAGACGATTACGACCCTTTATAGAGTCGGCAAATAAGCGGCATTCGCCTCTACGACCAATTTGATAGGTAACTTTAACGTTAGAAACAAACGTTGAAAGCTCCTTTTTGAAAATATTGAATTCAGAAGAAATAGTTACCACAACAGGTGGAACTTTTTCCTTTTTTAAAGAATTGATATTTTGTATAGTTTCATTACTCATAACTTCCATTTCACCAGCTTCTTGCTCAGGCAAAATATCAAAAGGATTGTCACTACGAACACTCGAAGTGTCAGAAAGAGATGCCTCTCTTATCCTCCCCGCAGCGATGCGAGGTTTCTTTTTCCATCCAGCCATTTCAGGTGATACGAAAAAAGTTAAAACAAATGTTAAATTCAAAAGTAGGTAGTCTTGAGAAAGACTGATGGGAAATAACTTTCAGATAGTCTTTAAAAGACACACTGACAAAACACAAACTTTGAAGCTATAGGCAGTCAAAGACCAGTCCACAAGCAACCGAAAAAACGTCTGATCTGTAGGACAGTTCAAGACGCACTGTTTCGTATGTTATTTTTGCTTTAATGGAATGGAATAACTAGAAAAATAGGTGTGACTAAATTATTTCCAGTTATACCATTCTACAACGTTCGAAAAAATCACAAGAAGGTTCTATGCAAAGTCACGACCGCAAGGTCGAAGTAGAATACTTTTACAAGTAAGATAACCCGGCTGCTTGCGCGTCAGTCATTTTTTGTAGTGAATAAACGTTGACCGTTTATTGGCAGTATTGTAATTTCTTTTTGTTTGACATTTTGAATGAAGTTCATTGAATATTTTTGAATTTTGTGCAAATGAGAAGTTGAAGTGCTGCCGAATTGTAATATGCACATTTAATACGACATCATTAAACGGGAACGGAACAAAGGCTACGGTTATGCAGAACGCGAATGCCGGCGCGATGCGATTCGCCTTACCGTGGTGAAATGTACAGCTCTTTTTAAGGGGAAGTAGAGCTATACATTTCAACAGATTTCGTCTTGCCGAATCGCATCGCGCCGTTATTTGCGTTCTGCATGACCGTAGCCAAACACTAAGCGACGCAAACACGTAATAATAGTCAGAGTATGCATGTAGATGAAGATAATTAACTTTGGATTATAGCGCATAACGAGAAAATATTAACTCTTCAAATAATCATTTGTGTTCTTCGAATTTCAGTTGTTCAATTTAATATTCGATCAAATGTCTGTTTATTATCTGATGAAGCTCTTATATAGGCCAATTGATGCATTCCCAATTTACTAGGTCCATAACTCTGCCGACCGTGCTTGGGAAAGCGCGGTATAACGACCAATCAGAGGTCGAATTTTGTGTTTTGACAAGGCTTAAGAGTTTTCAATATTACAATAGTTCGAATGATAAAATTGCAATTTCATGCATTTGGTAGGAATCTTAGAAGATTCTCTAATCGATTGCTGCAAAAACGAAGGAAATCCATCGAAAACTAACCGATTTATTAGCATTTGAAGTTTTTCTCACTTTTTTCAGTTTTAGATTTTCATTTCACATCCCTATGTAGCCGAACTTCCTGAGAGAAGTATTCTAATTCAAAATAAATCTTGATTAATTCATTTGTTGTCCTTATAAGGACAATTGTTCAATTCATCATAGGATGTAGTGTTTATCTTACATCTCTGTGTTACCTTGATAGTGAGGACTAAGGCGCACGGTCAACACAATAAGAAAGGTGTTTTCACATTGAAAACTAGACACGGCTTTACTGGAGGAAGTGTTGGCAAGTGCATCTATCGCTAATACCACCGCTATCATACGAAAGCGCGTCGTTTCATGTGGGGAATATCAACAACGAAAAATGACGCGCGTCTAAGCATAACCCGAACTGTTTCGCCGTGCTGCTCCCATTTACCTTTACATCGGCCTCAGGGAAGTCCCGGCTGCATCTGCATCTACCGCTGAGGCTGTCACTATACTGCTATTGGTACCAAAAGCTATTAACTCTTCAAATAAGTGTTTTATTTGTTCTCAAAAGAACAATTGTTCAATTCAAAATCGGATTTACGCAATCGCATCTCTGTAATATTACCGACAATAATATTCTTCTGAACAAAATGATACAACTTTCCCATTAGGCCTCTGCCATAATAGACGCGAAAAGCGACGCGAACCGATTCGCTAGGCTGTAGGTTAATGTACAGCCATCAGTAGAGCTGTACATTAACCTACGGCCGAGCAAATCGGTTCGCGCCACTTTTCGCGTAATAATATTCTTCTGAACAAAATGATACAACTTTCCCATTAGGCCTCTGCCATAATAGACGCGAAAAGCGACGCGAACCGATTCGCTAGGCTGTAGGTTAATGTACAGCCATCAGTAGAGCTGTACATTAACCTACGGCCGAGCGAATCGGTTCGCGCCACTTTTCGCGTCTACTATGGCAGAGGCCTTAGAGAAAGTTGCTGGCTGATGTATTCACTTCATGCAAGCCTGCTGCTTCCCGCTACCACACTGAAACAGCATTTTAGTGAAGGGATCGTCGTTGCATCAGCTGACCCTGCTACTATCGATGCTGATATACCCGCTGCAACAGCTACGCTATGCATAGCCATGCCACAGTTGTGGCCGCTATACGCTGGCCCAACTGCTGAGCAACTGCAACGCTATCCGTAGCCATGCCACAGTTGTGGCCGCTATCCGTAGCCATGCCACAGTTGTGGCCGCTATACGCTGCCATTGGTATCCGCTGTACCTGCATCTGCTGGTCCAGCTGCTATCGATGCTGAGATCCGCTGAAACTGCTACGCTTATCCGCAGCCATGCCACAGTTGTGGCCGCTATCCGCTATCGATGGTACCCACTGCACTGCTCCCGCTGCTGCTAAGGGAGGACTGCTGTTGTCGCTGTTCAGAACTATTATGAGCGGCTTCGACTAAAACAGGCTCTTATATAGGGATGAAAATAGGAATGAATTATTTTTCGTACGTGGTGGAATGATATAACTTGAAAAATATGTGTGACTTCATTCTGGCTCAGAGCGATCATTTGATAAGCTCCACCTCTTTTTTCAGTTTCTAAAGTTTTTCCTCAGTTTCGAGCACGGATGCACAAAAATGATTTCTTGTGAACATTCTGTCGAGCCGGATGGATAGCACTCTCATTGAAGCAACAAATGTTTTCTGTCGTGTTGCGCAGCTTGATTGAAGAAAATGTTCCCGTTCCCGTGTCGCATGGAAGCAGATTATTGCGTGTTTGATATTGACGATGGTAGACATGAGCTGCTGTGATGTTAAACTTCAACCGTCTTCTACAAGACGTTACACCCTTGTTAATGAAGAGTTGTGAATTTTCTGAAATAGACTCAGCATCGTAAGCAGAACGTGCTGACTGCTGTACATTTGCAGCAGCATTAAACCTCAGATGCAGTTTATTGATAACCATTCAATATGCTCTTCGATACATTTAGTAGCTTTGAAAAAGGCCGATTGCTGCAATTGCAATTTTCATTCAATTATTGCATGATGCTTCATAGTCAGATAGCATGTAATATCCGCTCTGACATAATAATTGTTTCGAATGCTGTGGAATGATATAACTTGAATAATATGTGTGACTTAATCATTTCCAGTTATACCGTACTACAACGTTCGAAAAAAAAATACATCTCTTCATTCTGGCTCAGAGCGATCATTTGATAAGCTCCATCTCTATTTTCAGTTTCTAAAGTTTTTCCTCAGTTTCGTAGCTAGTTTGTACAAAAATGATTTCTTGTGGACATTCTGTCGAGCCGGACCGATAGCACTCTCATTGAAGCAACAAAATAACATGTTTTGTGTCGTGTTACGCAGCTTGGTTGAAGAGAATGTTCCCGTCCCCGTGTCGCATGGAAGCAGATTATTGCGTGTTTGACATTGCCGATGGTAGACATGAGTATGAAGGTCAAAATTCTGCTAAGGTGTCAAAATATAACCGTTTTAATTTAAGACGCAAAAGCGTAAGTGCTGCATTTCTGTTATCTGCTGCCATCCAGCACGAGAACAAGTATAAATTATAACCGGTCCTTCCCAGGGCCACCAACACGTTCTTGACGCAATGTTGAATTTTTCCTCGCTCGCAAATGCTGAAATTGGCGGTTTTCCGTCTGTTACACACGATGAAAAATCTTAACTACTTCAATCACATAGTTGAAGAGCACCAAAAGGTGCTATTATATTTCACAACAGTAACAACACTGGCAAGTTTGTTCAATTATCATCATTCCGGATAACCATTCGCCAAAGATTCTAGATCTCCCGGGTTCTCTAGTAGAATAGCCTACCATATCCAATAATTCTGCAGCTACCGAAAACACCACAATAGCCGCCAGATAGACAGGTGCTTAAGTATCTACGCGTCCAGAACGATCAGCCAGAAATTGAAACTCGGCTTTGCTTTCTTCTTCACGATCAGCAACCAACGTCCGTGTGGTATCGGCACAATCATGGAATGAATTATACATAAAACACAAAGCGCGCATTCTTAGTCAACTAGGTATATTCTGTCGACCTTGTTAGGAAAAGAAGCATTGTGCGACCAATCAGAGGTCTACATTTGCGTTTCGACAAGGCTCGACAATTTTCAATAGTACAATCTTCGAACAATCAGATTACAACTTTCTGCATTTGGACGGGTGCTTGGTTGATTTTCTAATCGATTACTGCAAAAATAACGAAAATCGGTTGGAAACTGACTGAGCTTAAAACGGTTGAAAATGGACAATTTTTGTGACGCTCTCGATGTTTTTGGTTTTTGAAATTGGATCCCTGTAATGAAAGTGGTCCCCTGTATATGTTGCCGTAAGACGTAACTCTACGTCAAAAAACTGTCGTAAAAGTCCTTCACTTTGAAATAATTCGGAAGATGAATTAAAAACGTTTCTGAAATATTTTAAAATTTTATTATCTTTGTTATATTCTATGATCGATACGTTAGGAATGTGTATGTGTATGTATGTGTAAAAAGTCCCTTGAATAATTTTACCCGTGACGATATACCACGATCTAAGCAATTAAACGAACCAAACAAATGCACTAGGGACATCAAATTGCTCAGGCTTGAACTCGAATTCTTTCTTTTTCAAAATTGAGTGATTTAGATCAAACAGTATTCTAGAGCAATGTATAGTGTACAAGAATGTACAAGCAATCCAGCCAAGTAATTTTGCTAAAAACAGGAAACCTCAGTGATTTGAATTTAAGAAGTTAGAAATTATATTCCTTTAATATAAAGATTTCTAGATAAAAAGTGCTCTACATGAAAACATGAAATACAAAATGGTAAATCGTATACAGTTGATCATTACTGCGTAACATTTAAGAACTTTAAGAAAATGATATGTACTCAAGAAATATATCGGCCTTTTTTCCAAAACAAAGTGTTCTAGATCGGTATAAACTGATCTAGACCAAACAAAAGCAAAGCGCTACGATCCTACTGACACCAACAGTCTCTCCCGAGTCCAGACTCAAATCTACGACGACTGGCTTGTTAGGCCAGAATCGTACCTCAAGACCAGCTGGGGAGGCTAGACCAAACACGCTTCGTCAAAAGATAAATCACAATCAGTCGAACAGCTTTGTCGGGAACACCAATATTCTATGATTTGAATTTCAGATAGTATGGGATTTTCAGCTTCAATATGATATATAATTTAGCATGATTCGCCCATGTGTGCCGTGTTAAAGAAGCAAAAACAAAAATATAAATAAATCTCGTTTCCGGCCAATCCTACAATTCTAATGTTTTCGCCACTTTATGTCAATTGTTGATAAAAACATCTTTTCCGAAGAAACGAGTTCGCTAACACCATTTATTTAGAAGATAGATGTCAGCACCACCTGTAGGAAGAAAATAAAAGCTACCTGAATACATTGTTAAAAACGATAAAACGATAGACCGTTCATGGTACTTGAGATAACAAAAAGTGTACTCTGCTAAATTGCTTACCGCTTGCGCCATTTCACATCTTCTGTGCTAGTAGGTTCTCTGGAATATCCAACTTTCCGTTGGCAGTGAAATACAGGTTCCCTGAAATTTATTTGAAGTCCGCTTGAACATAAATCTTGCCTTCCTCGTCACAATATAAAACCTTTTGAACCTCAAACATCCAGCTTGAGTTTGGCATCCTGCTCGAAAGTCTTAATCAGATGCAGTTTTTTTTGTCACACCTTGAACGGAGACCCGGACTACTTCGTGATTGGTGCGAAAGTAGTGCGAATCCGCAAGCTTACAGAGTCCGCTTTACCAAGCGGATTGCCGTCGGTTCAAATTATATTAGAATCAAGACATTCGATGTCAAAAAGGATTTTAGCATCACTAACCCTTCCTTCACGCTGAAATCTATAGAACCTTTGCGGGACGCTTAAATCTATAGTATCTTAGGTTGGCAAACGGCTGTGCAGAGCGTACCTGCAGTACAATCCGTACTAGTTGGCATAAAATAGACCCCATTGTGGTCCAAGGCATGCTGCCCAGCAGCTCCCAGCCCTACCTCCACGTGGTACCGACTGGGATACGACCAACCTAGAGAAGATCGATGAACCGGTGGGAACTTAGTGGTATGCTGACAAGGAATGAGAAGGTTGGCTGACCTCCTCGGAGGAAAGCCCAGCCTTTCTGAGCGTTTGTTTCCCAGGTTAGGGGCGGCTCAAAACAGCTTCTGACCCAGAGCGGGCGGCTGAATAAAGAAATGCGCTGTCTCGAACGCTTTATCCAAGATGACAGCCTCATCACGAGACTCTGTAGCGTGACCCTAGTAAGGCAATCTACCTGAAAATTACACTACGAAAATTTAAGAACATATAACTCGGAACATTCGGCATGGATCTGGGCAAAAAAAAAACGGAGCACGAGTGGAAAATCGGTACCTGGAGCTGCAAGTCACTAAGTTTTGTGGGCGGAGACAGAATGCTGCTTGGTCAGCTAGAACCCTGCAAGTTCGGCATCGTGGCTCTGCAGGAGATCTGTCGCAAAGCTGTGAAAGTGTGGAAAGTCCGTGGAAATAAGTTCCAGTTCTACCAGGACTGTGGAGCAGCCAACGAGTTGGAGTGTTGTGCTATGGGCAGAATGAGGGATCGCGTGATGAATTGGAAGGTGATCAACAAGAGGATGTGTCTGTTGAGGATTAAGAGAGGCATCATCTACGTGCATTGCCCACACGAGGGTAGACCTGACGACGAGAAGGAATCGTTCTACGTGCATTTGGAGGCAACATACGGTCTCATCTCATCATATGAACGCCCAAATTGGTAGGAAAGCGATGTATAGTACCCCACAGCCTACACACAGACACGAACGACAACGGCCAACGATGCATCAACTTCGTAGTTTCCCGAGGCCTAGCGATTAGAAGCACCTTCTTTCCCTGTAAAGATATCCACAAAGCCACCTGGAGATCACCGAGCCACCGAACAACAAAACAAATTGACCACGTTCTCATTGATGGCCGATTTTTCTCAAACATTACAAACGTACGCTCCCTTCGGGGTGCGGATATTGACTCAGAACACCTCCTAGTAGCAGTGGCATATTTTTGAGTCCTTCCTCCGTTTTGTTTGTCAATTCCTCCTCAGTTTTCGCGACAGAATTTTTGGAATAGATCTTACGCTTCAGGTTTGCCCAGAAATCGTCGATGAGACGCAACTTGGGAACGTTGGTACCACATCCGACACCAGATCTGGCCAGAGCATCGCATCTTCGCCCTTATGGTAATTCTTGATGAACGCAACTTCCGGCAGGCATTTCGTACTATAAATTTCCTCGTTCACGGCCAGTCAGGAACGAAAAAAAGACAGTTTTGACATCCCTTTCTCGCTGATTGTCAGCCACAGCAGCTCCTCCTTGGGAAACTTGGTTTTGTGGAATAAACTTCACCTGGGAGCTCACTTCCTTCGTCGGGGAAGCAAAATACGAAGTAACCTGCCAGTAGTTGCCATCCAGGGTGCGATAGGTTTCTTCACACCATCACCACCGCCACGTCGTAATTCGCCGGAAAAGATCAACTGGACCATCTTAACCAGGCGCTGTTGCTGCATCATTGCCTGCAGCCCTGAAACTAATGGACGAGACTGCTGCTTTCTGACATGTATGTCCATGTTCACCAGGTACTTTTTCACTGTTTGACCGGTTGCACGGACCTCCCGGTCAAGCGCACGCAGTGATGTAACCATTTTTCTGTCGGTCTTCCTCTTTAGCATCCTTTGGAGCTTCTTTTCACTCAGGATCATCGACCGTCCAGAATCGGGCTTACTTTTAGTGCTCTGATTGTTATCCAATAGTGTCAAGATGTTGTGGTTGCCGGAGCGGCACTGCAGCACGATGTCCATTTTCGACGCGACAGGGTCCCGATCTTTGAACGCGAACACTTCAGAACGAAGTAACTTCCCTGTTTTCGCCATCACGATTAGAGTTCGACCGATAGAGTTGTCAAATTTTTTCTGCTGACTCATGGGTCAATATGATTGATACTGCATTTGTAGTTCCGTCAGTGCGTGTGAAGGTAAACCCATGAAAAATCGGCAAATTTCGTCCATTTTTTTAACGCATACGTTAGTGTTTATGCTAGCAGGCTTGCGATGGCACTGGAAACAGGTGGTCGCCTATCACTATACGGCGGAATCGCTCCAAAATGGTTGTTTGCGGGATATAACTATTCAAATCGTTCGACGTTCAGTAGTGATTGTGACAGCAACTACAAAAGATTTTGGAATGACGTCGGTATTAAGCACACCGAAAGTGACGTTCTCAACAACAAACCAATTGCACATCCCTGCGATGCAAACAGGATATTCGAAATCCTTCCAGATACCGTGCACGCGTTCAAATGTTTAGGGCAAGGTTGGCTTAAGAACAAGACGATCAAATTGTCTGAAGCTATCGTAAAACAACAAAACCTTTGCTCATCTACGACTGACATTTTACATATTCGTGACTTGGTTCTTCACGAGTTGAAAGATGGTGAAGGTAATGAGAATAAACGTATAAAAATGGCATATGGGCTGACATTGGACGATGTAGATTTTACAAAACCACAAAATAATTTCGACGAAATGAAGGTAGTCGAATTAAATATTTTTTTACTTCTAATTTACCTATTAAGGATGGTTGCATAAATATCTTCAAGGTCGACTTTTCACGAACAATGTACCAATTACATGCAAGCACGGCAGAGACTACATGAGTAGACACCAACTGCCTGCTGTGATATCCCGTATAGTGGCAAAAAAATTGACAGAATCTCCCCGTCCCAATAGGTTTACTAACGTTTGCTTCTATGAGCCTAGACTATTTTGATGTCTTGAAGGTGAAGCTTTTTCGAAAAGTTCGTAACCACCTTCACTATCAGACAGTTTTACGTTTTGCTGGTAGAAAGTTAATAAAACTGATGTCTTGAAGGAAAACATCCTGGCACAGGCAACAGTACTGCACCCATCAATGTATAAATAGAGCACTGGTCATGACGAGTGACTGTCAGTGCAGAAAAACTCAATATTCATTTGTGTGCAGCCAAGCCAAAAGACTACATTGCTGCTGTCGACGCACAGTAAGGCGTGTTGGGTTAACGCGTAGGTGTCGTTTTGCGATCTTGATCTTCTTCTTGTTTCGTATAGTAGCAAATATCAGTGTTCAGCATGATTATTCGGGTGCCGCAAAATACGCTGCACCACCGGGGACAACAAAATTCTGCACGTGTTGGTAGAGGCAGATAGCAGAGTATATAAATTCGGTGCATTGTACAGATAAAATACGTTGTTTATTTTTGAACTCTACACTCTGTTTTTCTTACATTTATTATAATAATCAAACATAGAGTATTAAAAAAACAATAGAGAACCAAAATGCTTCGTACAGATCTTTCAAAAGGTAATTAAACGAGCTGTACTTATGATTATATTTTGCTAGCTAAATGAATTTAGTTCAATATGACAATCCTATTTGCATCCCGCGGTGGTGGTATAGAGGAAAACCAAATTAATTTCATCTTGATATTAGTGTTCCCACATTTGTATTTTTATTTTTCAATTAAAACATTTTTTACATTAGCATCATCAAGATAATATTACTTTCCACAACCTTACTTGTAATTGGACAACACTATGCGAACATTAATTGCTGAGGTTGTTTATCATTCTATCCCGGTTTATTTTTGAAGTTATCAGACATACGACTTTCAAATATGACATCTTCGTTGTTTTTTGGTATCTTGAAACTGATTCATTTTTTTCTGATTCTGTTTACTGAAAAATTGTTTAAATTTACCTGAGTTGAATGTTAACATGTTTATAACATTTTATGTGTATCATAATGAAAGGTATTGATCAATATTAAAGAGATTTCTTTTCCAAAATAGAGTGCTGCAAATTAATAATATAAACACAGTCCCTGTTCGATTTTGGTAACACGCCAGAACCTTTTCTGTTGCGAAAACCGAACCATGCCAAAAATTAACGGTTCTCTTTTCATGACTTTTTTTTACTTTTTCAACGGCCAAAGACGATAATAACAGTAGATATGGCCACCAATAAACTAGTTTTAGTTCCAAGTCGTTAGAGGTGTCGCTTGATGAAATTTGAATTTGTTCCTGATTGCAATACCTCTCGATGTAGTATTACCTTTCTTGTTCGTTTGACTCAGATTTTGACATGTTCGTTTGGCTCACAACATTGTCTTCGCATATCTCTTCCTCTGAGTATTGCTAGTTATAACATCACCGAAAGCGAAGTATAGATTTTTCGCAACAATTAGGAACAGCTGTTTTTTCCTGAAATAAAATAGTACTTTTGTGATGAAAACCAAACCTGCAAATCCTATCAAAACTTAACTTCTCATTACAAAACTTATGATTCAGGCAAAACTGAAAATAATTGGAAATTTTGGAAATTCGTCCAGTAAAAATATCTGCCAAAATTAGCTTAGTAATCTTTAATCATTATAATGATTATATTTTCAATGCAAACTACTTGAAAATTGCTCTATTTGCTTTGAGAAGAAGAACATCAGTATATCGGTTCTATCCATAATGCATATCTTTTGACCATCAGCGCCAGCTATGCGTCGTACTAAGCTGCCTAGTGAAAACATCATATGCCAGACCAGAATGGATCTTTCTTCAGTATGCTGAATTCGACCGCTTCTATCGGCGAGCGATCCAACTGACACACACACCAACAGATGTATTTTACTGGGTAAACATAACAAAAAGCGGGAGATTTCCAAAACCATATATGCTTCCATTTAGGGTGATGCTAAAAATTCCACCTCTTTGACAGCTGGAGTTTGCTTTCTCTCTTGACCATGCTTTGACTGTATTCGTGCGACTTACCGGCGGAAAGGAAAGTTTTACCTACGTAAACATTACCCACACACTCGAGTGTAGACATACCGAAACCATGTTTGGCGAGCTCTGACACATCATTCGCATTAGAACAATTTGTGAGCTAACTGGTACATTCTGTTAGGGTTGAGAGTAGGTAGCCGATCGGCTACGGCCGGAAGTTGTTTCACCTAACCTACAAAATAACAAAAAGATTAATTCGTTGGATTCGTAATTGTTTTTAAATACTGAAGTGAAGTGAAACGAAGAAACCAGTGTGATTTACGCTACCTCGAATACAAAACTTTCAAATAGAATGTCGATGCAAGTCATTGTATTAATACAAAATGGCTGCGACTGATTCCGAGACAACCAAACACAGCAAGCTCTACACGTTCCGGGAATATTTACTAAATTATGTAATCAGTTCAAGTTAACAGTTGAAGTTTGCACACAAATGTAGGAGAAAAAAAACAAACGATTTTCCGTTCAGTAGTTAGCATAAAAATACAACCAAACGGTAAGCCATAAGGAAAAGTTCGTCTTTGATGTTGAAAGCAAAAAGACACAAGATTACAGAAAATTTGAAACAATTTACTATAGGCAACTGGCAGAAAAACTGAAAGGTAGGTTGATTCGTTTTATTCCTTTTGTCATTTTTTATTTGAACGAGATCATCAATTTTTGATGCTGCAATGCACTTGGAGTATTGTTTTTTTCGTACTAACGGTTAAATAAAGCTGAATTTTTTAGTCAAATCAACTCGCAGATAAAATGATTTTTGCCACATATTTAAATGTTATGTTTTTACGTACTTGCGGTTGAATAAAGCTTTTTTTAGTCAAATCAACTCACAGTTAAAAATATTTTTTTTCTTTTACAGGAAGATGAATGGCAGCAAGAGAAGTCACAAAAAGTCACAATCTCAAAATCACATCTACCATCAAGACATATGTTTTGAGCACACCAATAAATTGCACACTTAGTTAATCTCGGCAAACTTCCCAACAGCTGATCGAGGCCGGCAAATTTTTTTAACAAATGTCAGCATTATATTTTGACAAACATTCAACAAATATATCGATCTACCGTAAACCAGACATCGAAATTTCGTTTACCGAAGTTCTTGAAAATTCTGCCGAAAATTTGAAGAACATTTCACTAAAATTATCAGCTGTTGAGTTATCGGCAGTAAAATCTAAGTGTGTGATGGAGGACTGATAGTACGGAGGGAAATCAGTGACTGTTTTACTGACAAAAAAACGAGAAGGATACAGTGGATGATTGGTAAGTATTCTTTTGAAATTAGACATGAAAATAGTTATGAAAATGCTAATTTTAAACATCTTTCATTTTATTACAGATTATGGCATCACTCGCTCAGAAAATCTTCGATCCATTTTCACACATGGAGGGCAGAGCATCGCGTTCAATGGCGCCAATTGCAAGTAATGTTATAAGAAAATTATTTCGGATACACGTCTTAGGGTTTTTGAGTTAAGGTTCAGAATATACTTATTTAGGTATTTTGTTGCAATGTTAGTAAGTTAAAATCAGAAGATTCTTCGATTGATAGTTATTTGTTTTAGAGAAGCTGGTTATTTCTAATGATCATGGTCTAGTAGTTTGTAATGTTCACCTAAATTGACGGAGGATACCATAAAATTGTTATCGTTCTAAATCATACAGAACTGCAACAAAGTTTGCACCTTAGATTATGGTAATTCAGGAGGTGCTTACCGTAGGATCAAGCTTGAATATTTTCTATTTCCGACACGACACATACTGTCATGTATTGCTCCATAGTGTCGCGTTGAAAGCTCATCGATTTATGGAAACCAACGGATTAGATTAAAATTGAAGACGTCTTAATCGTCGTCCCATAACTTTAGTAGATGGCGACTAGTGCGATCACAGGATTAATTTTAACGACTCCAGAAAATTCCAACCACTGCAATTTCTCAATATTTTCTATTTCCTATTCGTATACATTCACAACCTTCTTACGTGAGTTGCCTCAGCTAGAGGGAAATTGTGGCCAATCTTTGTAACGATTGTAAAAAATCTATTCTTTCTCAATGTTTTGAATTACTGTGTTTTTCCTATCTTTCCTATGAGGAGCCCTTTTGAGGTTATATAATAATTTCCTTAATTTTATATTGAATGAATTTATATTAATATTTTTATTCAAATATTATTAAAAATTTTAAGTATTGAAAACTAAAAAAATCAAAAATTGACGTTCGCCGCACCAAATTTGTACGAGTGAAAATCAATTAAACGTTTTTTACTGCTGTGAGCTGTGCATGAACTTCATGCAAGTTGTGCTCAGAGTTTCAAAGCCGAGTATCTTCCAGATGTGTCCATTAACATGGCGGTGTAAACTATTTACGTAACATGCAACAGATGCTCGGAAGTAGAAGCAAATAATGTGATGGTTTGATGCCTAAAATATTTACAAATTTTATCATCATATACTAACGAAAAATTTGTTCTATGCGATCATCACTTATGTAAGTTCTTTCCTTCTAAGGTTTTTAAAAAACACTTGGATTCTTAACACATTGATTTTTATTAAGTATTTTAAACTACTTACGTCCTAAGACGAGAACAACCTCTACACACTTCAAACGTTTCACTCGAACTAAAGCTCCTGAAAAATTAATATAAGTTCCCTACTCATCGATGGATTGGACTACTGCTGCGTAAGGATTGTTGGCTCCGCTCTGCTGCCGTCGCTGCTGTCAGTGTCGTCGTTGCTGCTACCAACTCGGTTCTGCTGCGTCAGAGGTACAGGGGTACAACGTCCGTTGGTGGAGTTGTCGATGTCGCCGTGTTGCTATGCTGGAGTCGTTCTGGATGCCGGTCGTTCACTTGCTGCGTCAGGAATGTCGGGCGTCCAGTTGTTGCATCAGAAATGCCATGAGCAAGGATTTGCTGTGTCAGGAATGGTGCGTCCGGTGTTGATGTACAGTAATGTCCATAACTCATCTTCTTGCTGAAGTTGTTGGACAACGTCCTCCATTTTTTTTCGCATGAACTTCAATGTTCAAACGAACCGAGAATGTGACTCGACAACTTGACAAGAAGGAGAACAACGAATAGAGAACAACGAATAGAGAGAGGTCTGGTAGTTTTTTACCAATATTCGGTAAAAGTTTAATTTACCGAACAGTTCAGCAGAAAGTATAGCAGGATTCAGTAAAATTATCTGCTGAATACAGAAAATATGTAAAGTTATATCAATTTTACAAACTACTCTGTATTTTCTCAAACTTACCGATCGAAATTGTAATACTAATTACCGAACTTTTATTGTCTGACTGAGTGTGTATATATTAATTTGTAACTTACATTTATTGCTGCTGTTTTGCACCTTAAACCAATCACTTATGTTGATGGCAAGTCGGCCATATTTTTGTTGTCTTTATGTTTTTACACTTGATCGATATTCGCCACCGATATGGCGATTTTTAACGTTTGCGACCTAGAGTGACGTTGGTACAGCTGGTAAAGTGTTATTACCAGCTGTATTGCTACCATGCACAAAATCAGCGTAATTCTGATATCGTAATCCGCATGGAGTTCACTGTGGAGATCCAGTATATTTTGGATATTTACCTGTTGATCTCCATTATCCCCTGTCACGGTCGCCATGTATACTAATAACTTTCCTTTCATTCGGATATCGAATTATTTCAACTACTACTCTTCGATGCGGATGAAATTAGAGAAAAAAATTGCGGCTGCAATTCCATTTTTTTCTCTGTTAAGAGGCTCTTCTATTCAATACCCGCATCTAAAAAATGAAAACTGAAACATTTTTGTTCAATTTTCCAGCTTTTTTTTTTTCAATTTTAAAAATGCATTTAAAATTTGCAGATCTTTTTCATGAGGGTTAAACCCGCCCACCATCTGTTGAGGATGACTAATATTTTTAGAGCCAAAACGGTTGATTTTATCGGTATAGTGTCTTGTAAAAGTTGTAGATGGTGTTTTTTCCTTTAAAAAAAAAAAAATGTACACTGAAAATTCTGAAAAAAAAATTAGAAAAAAACTTTTTTATTTTCTAATTATCCAAATTTAAATCAGTGTTTAGGTAACTTTTTGTGGTTTTCATAATAAATAGATTTTTCAGGCTATAAATAATAAATACTCAATGAACCTGTTAGTATGATTTTTTTGAAGACTAATTATATATAGAATAATAATAAGAATTATCATTATTTCTATTCATATTTTTAATTTCTTTTATGTTTTTTTTTTTTTTTTTTTGAAAAGTAAAATTACTATCTGCAACTTCACTAACGACATACTAATCAGACTAACCGACAAAAAAAAATTTTTTTTACATGATTTGAGCTATTAAAATTTTTATTATTTCATGATTCTACAACCATCGAAGTTTAGCTAATCTTTTGTAGATTTTGCAGGCAATTACATGGTTATTTTGAAGTGACTTTCAAAAATTTTATCTTTAATTCTATTTCGTTATCTCTCTTACGCTACAAAGACGTGTAATTTCTGTTATTAAAAAATCCTCCGATAATTCACAAAATTCAAGCCATTTTCGGTGATGATTTTTATCGGTGGGAAATCGAAAATAGCTTATGTTTTCAAAATTTCGTGATGTTCGATTTGAACAAAATAGAAAACAGCACTTCATTTTATCACTACTATATGTAGCAAAACAAACTGAAACAAAAAACTATGAAACTGAAAATAATACGAGTAGTCATGTAATGACTTTTATTTTTTGCAATGTTGCTAGTTCTTAGAAATTTTAGAATGGCTGCCAGATCGACGGAAATTCAGTCGGCCAAACTTTAACTCTAGGCCTATAGGTCGATATTCAAGAGAATGTGTAATTGAGGTTCTTTCCAGCATTGATCCAGAGAGAGGGAGAATTGCTTGAGTTGAGCTGAGTGAGCTTGAGTCAGAGTGTATATGCATGTGTATGCGTGTGGTAAGGATTATGTACCTTGCGTGCATAGCCGGGATTCTGCTTTAGAGCGGGAGTCAGTTTTTGGAGGAACGTGTAAGCGAACAGTTGTTTGCTAAACGACGGGAGAAGAAATTTAAAAAGCGATCAAAAATGAACGCCGAATACGACAATCATCTCTAGGTTCTGATTGAACATAATCATTCAATGAATCATGGAGCTCTCAGACCCACTGATAGGCCTGAGATCGTTAGCGACTTGTCAGCCTTTTCAACAGTGTGACGTAGACGTAGAATTGTGGGACGTAGAATTTCCAAGAACTCTCTGAAGGAAAGGCATTTGTCCTGGAAATCGCGACATTGTCAGCTTCGTCGATCAAGGAATCAGGGATAAGATAATTGCCTTCTTCTATTTTTGAAAAACTCATCATTCCGTGAAGAGTTTTATACACCTCATCATCTTCAATTGCCTTACCAGCATACCATCTTAAGAACACCTTAGCGTGACCGCAGGCTCCAGATAGATCAGATCTCTTGAATTTTGGCAGCTTCTTGAGAAAATCCTCATAGCGCTTGTCGCTCCATTCAGTGGCAGTCGCAGTGGAGGCGACGGTGAACATTCCATCATCGAGCTCCGAAATATCATCGATGTTCTTGGAGGATGTCATTGTGTTGTTTTCAATATTAATCGAGTAATTAACGTGGGTATAAAGATTGTCGATATATTATTTGTATCTTAACAAAACGACAACCCTTCTTATTGCGATAATATCGATAAGAGCTGGAAAACTATCGATTTCATCGAATCATTGACCACTAAGTGTTCTTAGCGCCACCATACTGCGTATTGCGACATGCTGAAAAACCGTTGGGTCATTTTACACAAGAAGCAAAATTAGCTTGGATTTTTGTTATCAGTGGTATTAGTAATTTGCGTGCTATGTACATCGATCGCTTATCTGTGATCGACGTGCACGCAAAAGGGACAAGAATAAAACCTCGAAAAGCCATCGCTGTACATATGGTAACTGCGAGGTTCAGTCGTTTGAAAGGCGATACTTTCTTTCGTCGCAGTAAACGCTGACAATTTTGAGCAGGCAATAAAATGAATGAACTTTTGTATCAAATTTGATACTCAAAAAACGATAACATTCTTCTCCAGTCTAGAAACTACACAAACTGTCGTAAACTCAAACTAATCGAATCATGAAACCAAACGGATTTGAAGTTTCGTAAATATTACAATTAAATTGAAGTTGAAGATGTCTCAATCGTCACTTCAGTCGATGGCGAACCGGGCGATCACAGGACTGGATTTAATGGTTGTAGAAGGTTCCAACCACTACAATTTCTCAATATTTGGTAAAGTGTTATTACCAGCTGTATTGCTACCATGCACAAAATCAGCGTAATTCTGATATCGTAATCCGCATGGAGTTCACTGTGGAGATCCAGTATATTTTGGATATTTACCTGTTGATCTCCATTATCCCCTGTCACGGTCGCCATGTATACTAATTACTTTCCTTTCATTCGGATATCGAATTATTTCAACTACTACTCTTCGATGCGGATGAAATTAGAGAAAAAAATTGCGGCTGCAATTCCATTTTTTTCTCTGTTAAGAGGCTCTTCTATTCAATACCCGCATCTAAAAAATGAAAACTGAAACATTTTTGTTCAATTTTCCAGCTTTTTTTTTTCAATTTTAAAAATGCATTTAAAATTTGCAGATCTTTTTCATGAGGGTTAAACCCGCCCACCATCTGTTGAGGATGACTAATATTTTTAGAGCCAAAACGGTTGATTTTATCGGTATAGTGTCTTGTAAAAGTTGTAGATGGTGTTTTTTCCTTTAAAAAAAAAAAATGTACACTGAAAATTCTGAAAAAAAAATTAGAAAAAAACTTTTTTATTTTCTAATTATCCAAATTTAAATCAGTGTTTAGGTAACTTTTTGTGGTTTTCATAATAAATAGATTTTTCAGGCTATAAATAATAAATACTCAATGAACCTGTTAGTATGATTTTTTTGAAGACTAATTATATATAGAATAATAATAAGAATTATCATTATTTCTATTCATATTTTTAATTTCTTTTATGTTTTTTTTTTTTTTTTTTGAAAAGTAAAATTACTATCTGCAACTTCACTAACGACATACTAATCAGACTAACCGACAAAAAAAAATTTTTTTTACATGATTTGAGCTATTAAAATTTTTATTATTTCATGATTCTACAACCATCGAAGTTTAGCTAATCTTTTGTAGATTTTGCAGGCAATTACATGGTTATTTTGAAGTGACTTTCAAAAATTTTATCTTTAATTCTATTTCGTTATCTCTCTTACGCTACAAAGACGTGTAATTTCTGTTATTAAAAAATCCTCCGATAATTCACAAAATTCAAGCCATTTTCGGTGATGATTTTTATCGGTGGGAAATCGAAAATAGCTTATGTTTTCAAAATTTCGTGATGTTCGATTTGAACAAAATAGAAAACAGCACTTCATTTTATCACTACTATATGTAGCAAAACAAACTGAAACAAAAAACTATGAAACTGAAAATAATACGAGTAGTCATGTAATGACTTTTATTTTTTGCAATGTTGCTAGTTCTTAGAAATTTTAGAATGGCTGCCAGATCGACGGAAATTCAGTCGGCCAAACTTTAACTCTAGGCCTATAGGTCGATATTCAAGAGAATGTGTAATTGAGGTTCTTTCCAGCATTGATCCAGAGAGAGGGAGAATTGCTTGAGTTGAGCTGAGTGAGCTTGAGTCAGAGTGTATATGCATGTGTATGCGTGTGGTAAGGATTATGTACCTTGCGTGCATAGCCGGGATTCTGCTTTAGAGCGGGAGTCAGTTTTTGGAGGAACGTGTAAGCGAACAGTTGTTTGCTAAACGATGGGAGAAGAAATTTAAAAAGCGATCAAAAATGAACGCCGAATACGACAATCATCTCTAGGTTCTGATTGAACATAATCATTCAATGAATCATGGAGCTCTCAGACCCACTGATAGGCCTGAGATCGTTAGCGACTTGTCAGCCTTTTCAACAGTGTGACGTAGACGTAGAATTGTGGGACGTAGAATTTCCAAGAACTCTCTGAAGGAAAGGCATTTGTCCTGGAAATCGCGACATTGTCAGCTTCGTCGATCAAGGAATCAGGGATAAGATAATTGCCTTCTTCTATTTTTGAAAAACTCATCATTCCGTGAAGAGTTTTATACACCTCATCATCTTCAATTGCCTTACCAGCATACCATCTTAAGAACACCTTAGCGTGACCGCAGGCTCCAGATAGATCAGATCTCTTGAATTTTGGCAGCTTCTTGAGAAAATCCTCATAGCGCTTGTCGCTCCATTCAGTGGCAGTCGCAGTGGAGGCGACGGTGAACATTCCATCATCGAGCTCCGAAATATCATCGATGTTCTTGGAGGATGTCATTGTGTTGTTTTCAATATTAATCGAGTAATTAACGTGGGTATAAAGATTGTCGATATATTATTTGTATCTTAACAAAACGACAACCCTTCTTATTGCGATAATATCGATAAGAGCTGGAAAACTATCGATTTCATCGAATCATTGACCACTAAGTGTTCTTAGCGCCACCATACTGCGTATTGCGACATGCTGAAAAACCGTTGGGTCATTTTACACAAGAAGCAAAATTAGCTTGGATTTTTGTTATCAGTGGTATTAGTAATTTGCGTGCTATGTACATCGATCGCTTATCTGTGATCGACGTGCACGCAAAAGGGACAAGAATAAAACCTCGAAAAGCCATCGCTGTACATATGGTAACTGCGAGGTTCAGTCGTTTGAAAGGCGATACTTTCTTTCGTCGCAGTAAACGCTGACAATTTTGAGCAGGCAATAAAATGAATGAACTTTTGTATCAAATTTGATACTCAAAAAACGATAACATTCTTCTCCAGTCTAGAAACTACACAAACTGTCGTAAACTCAAACTAATCGAATCATGAAACCAAACGGATTTGAAGTTTCGTAAATATTACAATTAAATTGAAGTTGAAGATGTCTCAATCGTCACTTCAGTCGATGGCGAACCGGGCGATCACAGGACTGGATTTAATGGTTGTAGAAGGTTCCAACCACTACAATTTCTCAATATTTTCTATTTCCTATTCGTACACATTCATAACCTTCGTACGTAAGTTGCCTCAGCTAGAGGAAAATTGTGGCCAATCTTTGTAACGATTGTAAAATGATCGTCTTTCTCAAGAATATTGAATAAAAGCAATGCGTTGTTGATGCTCGTACTTGTTGATATTAGTAAGGATCCCGTGGTTGATGGTATGTTTGAGCGTGTAATTCTGCGAATCTTTTACTTGTTACTTTAAAAGCATTAGCGAAAAATCCTCCTTTTGTATCAAATTTGTTACTTAAGGAGCTATAACGTTCATCTCCAGTCATGAAACGACACATACTGTCGTGTTTAAAGCTCAAACTAATCGATTTATAAAACAAAATGGACTTGAAGTTCCGCTCTTATTAGAATTACAGTAAAATTGAAGGCGTCCTAATCGTCGTCCCATCAATTTAGTCGATGGCGAATAGGGCGATCACAGGAATTCATTCAACAACTGTCGTTAGTTTCAACCACTGCAATTTCTCAATATTTTCTATTTCCTATTCGTATAAATTCACAACCTTTGTACGTGAGTTGTCTCAGCTAGAGGGAAATTGTGGCCAATCTTTGTAACGATTGCAAAATGATCTAATCTTTCTCAAAAATAATCGTTGACGAGGATCATTCATCATTGTTATTTATACTACACTTTTGTCTTTAAATTGTTCTTTTATTTATGCTTGCGTGATGGTGGCTAAAGACTCGCGCACCTTATTGTGTGCACGCTTTTCAATCCATTTCAAATGGACGTAATATAAAGTTAACGCTAACTGCAAGTTGGTAATAGCTATTATTGCCCACAATAGATTGCTGTTATCACTCATTGCTTCACCGTGCGATTCAAGCTTATTTATGATTGCTACTTGAGGATCGCCGGTATTTTCCGTTTCCTTGGTGTTTAAACTACCCATTGTTACATCATTTTCGTCAATATTCTTCTAGTCATACGGAAAATTTAGCACTCACAAAACTAGTTTTTGTTCCCTGCGGGTGATTACTGAGGCATTGTTCTTCAATTTTTTTTTTTTTTTTTGACAATGATTTTTCCGTTTTTTCTGCTACAGGAATCACTTTCATTTTTTCCGTTTTTGTTTTTAGTGCACTAATTTTCACTTTTGATTCCGCAAACCGAATTCACTTGTAATTTTTATCCCGGTTTGCTAAGTCCGGTTATCAACTTATAACTTTAACCTTTAATTTGGCACCATGCCATGTAATATATGTAGTATCTTAGCACGTTCCAGTCTGGGACTCACAGTTTACTTGTCTCATGGTGCCGAAGGATGCAATGTCCAGGATCATAGAGATCAAGCTTGCCTCCTTCACTTCATTCCCCTTTATTAGGTCTGCAGCGTCGTCAATTTGGGGAATCCCAGCTAATTGAGCGGTGACAACTTTCTTCCACTACCCTGGTAGTGAACCGTTTTTTGTTCTGCTAGTTCAATGAATAGGATTGCCGGGCCCATTTGATGGAGGAGACTGCTTCTCATTGCTGGTGTAAAATTGCCCCCATATGCTGAAGGAATGTGGGATGGCTTAACTCCCCAGAGAGAGACACCCATATTCTCTTTCTCGCCTTTAGCTGTTTCACCGCGGTAGACATTATTCAAACAAAGCCCCTCTTGGCACCTAAATTTCTAAAAAAAAAAAGGTTATCCCATCCACTTCTGTACTCTCTTTGATCTTTAACATTTTACTAAATTGTGCATAAATTGTTGGGTTGCTGATGTAATGAGTTTCCCCACCCAATGGACATCTCTCAACTCTTTCTTCCTCACGGGTCTGAACCTTGACAACCATCCTCATACCCCCAGAGTGAAGTCGTTTTGGCCAGTTATTCACGATGTTAAAAAACCTCTGTTTTAGTGAACCGAAATAAAATTAACAGCTACATCCCTCGCTGTTGCACGATCCTTCCTTGTTATATTAAATCTGCTTATTACATTCAAGAACCTCTTAACCCCCCCGTAAACAAAGATTCCTGAAAAAACTTTTCTGTTAACTAACAAATCATGGATTAAATCAGTCACGAAAGGACTGATCACCATGGATCTTCTCATTCAACCAGTCAATGATGGTTTTATTGACATGGCCCAATGCTGCCCCGACTGCACCCACTACGTCCAGATTCAACAAGTGTGGCTCAATCTTGATCAGCCCCTCCTTAAGCCAATCGACAAATGGGTCTGGCCACGTCAAACCACCGTAAACCTCATGGTCTGGAGGGAGCAAGTATCGATTGTTTCTATCGACAAACGCTTCCTGGTTGGCATACCCTTTATACTCTCGGCTTTCAAGGAAAGTCAAACAATTCAATTCCACCACACCATCATAATCCGGTTTCTCCACACGCATCCTCCGCCGAAGCCCACTTTTTGCCAAATCGTTGATGAAATTGTAATACCACGAGGGCCAATGCACTTGCATATTTATTTATTTATTTATTTATTTATTAGTATTTGTATCTCGTTACTTAAGACTTCTGTCTTTTTAATATTACATTGTTAACTCTTTTGAAGTAGAATAGGCATCACACAAAAAATACCAGATAGTAAAGAAACTTCATGACAAAAACTACTCAAATAACAATAATACTTGAATAACTACTTATTTGAAATGCTCAAAACATCCTCTTCTAAATGCTGTGCAAGAAGGTATGTTGGCCAAACTATTGGGTAATGAATTCCAGTGTACTACACCTCGTACGAAAAATGAGTTCCCGTACATTGACGTGCGATGTCTAGGTATAATAAATTTCAAGGAACGATTACTTCGGGTCATTTGTAATTTTCTATGTAGATAACCAGGTTGCTTCGTTTTCAACAAACCATGTAGAAATAGGCAACTACGCAGCTTACTAAAATTGTCCAAAGTACAACCGATTAGGCGATACTGAAGGTGGGAGACACGAGAAAACCTGTTTAAGTTGAACACATAACGCACACATGAATGTAACGCAACTTTTAGCTTATTAAAAACAGTGACTGGAACATCGTCAAGCAAAAAATCACATGCCAAAAAATAGGGATAAATTAAACTCTTAAAAAGTTTCAATTTTGTGTTAGTTGCGAGGAACGCTGTTGTTGTATAAAGCGAGCGTAAACATTTATAAATTTTACCACATTGTGAGAGCACATATTTATCCCAACCAAAATTAGATTGGATGCGAATACCCAAACTAACAGCATCCTCAACAAATGAGACAATTTCATTGCCTAGAAACAACACCGGTTTCAAGGTACCATGTATAGAGCCATTGTTAATAAAAACTGCGTTTGTTTTTGTACAATTCAATGTGAGCTTATTTCTTGCAGACCAATCAAAGACTCGTTTTAAATCAGCATTAATTTTATGAGCTATTTCTACAGCCGAGTTACTACTATATCCATAATATAACTGGACATCATCCGCAAACAGATGAATCTTGCAGTTTTTGATGACTTCAGGAAGGTCATTTATGTATAAAGAAAACAAAATTGGTCCCAGAATAGAGCCTTGTGGGACTCCGGATGATACAGGCAGAAACTGAGAAAGTATTCCATTATTGAAGACTGCTTGAGATCGCCCACTCAGATATGAATTTATCAGATTTGATGCATGTAATGAAAGTCCAAAGTTTGATCTCAGTTTTTGACATAAAATTGTATGTGACACTGTGTCGAAAGCCTTCGAAAAGTCTAATAAAATTAGAACAACGGGCCGACCACCATCGAGTACAAGACCAATATCATCAATTATTTTTAGCATCGCGGTTTTTGGGCTGTGTTTAGTCCGATAGCCGGACTGAAACTGATTTAACAGGTTCTTCCTGGTTATATAATCACAAAGGTTCATTTTGATTATTTTTTCAAAAATCTTAGACAAAGCGCAAAGGATGCTTATGGGTCGCAGATTATCTATCGTGTTAGAGTTGGATTTTTTCTTAATAGGTATAATCTTGGATTTTTTCCAAGCATCAGGAAAAACACTTGTTGTGATTATAGAATTGAAAAGATGTGTTATAGGCTCAACCAAAATAGGGCAAATATTTTTTATGAATTTCATTGGTATTAAATCGACTTCCATAGCATTAGAATTAATTGAGTACATGGCTTTAATGACATCAAGTTGATTAACTCTACCAAAATAAAAAGCATCGTTATTGAATTCGTATGTTCCGAGGGTACTAGAGAAAGGCGAGTTGTTTTGAGAAAAATGACTACAAAATTTGTGATTAATTTCATCAGCAGTGAAATTGTTCGGTGTTTGCGATGATGATTGACCAACTCCTAGAGTTTTCAGTTTTTTCCACAATTCCTTAGGAGGCACATTCATGTCAAGGCGGGAGGTAAAATAATTTTGTTTAGCTGTGCGAATAAGTCGGTTTACCTGATTTCGAATTCTTTTAAACTCAAGATGAACATCCGAATTTTTACTTCTTTTCCATTCCTTGTACAATATATCACGGTTAACAATTGCCATACTTATGGTTGTATTGAACCAAGGATTACGCTTTTCGTGGCACGAAACAGTACGGGTGGGAACAAAAGTATCGTGAAGATTCAACAATACTTCATTGAAAAATTCAATCAATTCGGTAGAAAGCACTCCAGTCAAATGCATTGAAGGCTTCTATCAACGGATCAATTTGTATGGCGTTATAATCACGATACTGAATTACCTTAGGAGTGGGTGAAAAAGAGAAATCAAGAGATGCGAAAATTAAATCATGGTTGGAGAAAACGGGTGCTTCGATTTGGTTGAACCGTAACACCTTCGATGGATCATTAGTTAGGATTAAATCTAACAATGACGCTGCATTTCTATGAAAAAAAGTTGGTTCATTACCTAAACAGTGTAGGCAATGAGTGGTAATAAGACTGTTAAGCCTGACAGTTTTCGGTGATGAATTATTTAGCAGATTTGTGTTAAAATCACCTAAAAAGAAAATGTGTTGATAGGCAGATCCATATGTAGACAGTATGTTCTCCATAATATCTGTACAGTCCAACTCAGGAGGGTTGTAAATTGCAGATATCATAAGTTTTTGGTTTTGAACAAATACTTCAATTGTAATGAATTCCGTGCAGGCAATGCCTGTCTGATTATTTGACTTGGTAAGCATATTAAAAGCAAGATCATTTTTAACATATATTACGATCCCACCTCCAAGCCGACCGATGCGGTCATGTCTAATTATATTGTAGCCGTCGATAGCTATAACTGTGTTATTGATGGTTTCATTCAACCAGGTTTCACTCACACATACAATATCAACATTACTAATGGTCACAATCTGCCGTAACTCCTCAATTTTACATAGTTTCCGAGCACAAATACTCTGGCTATTTACACAACATATGGATAGTTTTCCATCATACAATGCGGATTTCATTACGGTACCAGGAATGCACCAGCTCGTCGAAGTGTAGGGACCAGACTCATTATCCATTGGGTAAAATTGAAGACGACACAGCAAAATAGAAAAAGTAGTTATTGAGCATTTCATCGAAAACAAATTTAACCTTCTTCATTACTAATAACATATTATCGCTAAATATGTGATGCAAACAGTAATAACAGCTTATTTAGGTTTCTACTCCATAATCGGCGGTTTCCAAGTATGAACAACTCAGCAGCAGCAAGTCAACCAGCAGGCCAGCCAGCACCAACAGCAACGGCAGCACCAACAGCATCAACAACTCAGCAGCATCACGAACAGACTTTTAGGAGAGGAATGCCAGGAACGCAGGGATAGGAGAGAAAGGAAAAACAGAAACTAGAAAGGATAGGATTTAAACTGGTCGGTTAAAATCACTCTCTGACGATACAGCAATCTCTTTATCTTCTCCACTTCTCTTCACGAACAATAATCCACCACGCGTGAACACTCCATTCAGCTTTCCTTCCTTCTTTAGTTTCAGGGCTTTAGATCGCAAGTCTCTGACGCACGGTCCTAAGTTTTCGTTGATGTATATGCGTGTATTGACGGAGAATCCTATCTCCGAGAGTGATAGTGAGCGAGATCGTAAGTAACGGGAGTAAAACTCATTGCGCTGGACAGTTATTGCGAATTGAAGCATAATCATGTATACTTTGCCAGTAGCCACTGGTCCTTTAGAGAGCCGACGGATATCTACCAGTGGAAAATTATTCTCAGCGTATCCCAGAGCCTTGCACCATACGTGAAAGTAGGACAGCAGGTTTTCGCCATCTACAAACGGAATTCCACTAACCATCAGGTCGTTCATGCGAGAGCTTCGATCTAGTGCCAATGATGTATCTTTGTTGGCTTTATCGATCGATGAAGAGATTGCAGTGAACGTACGTTTATTTTCCTCTCGTAGTTTCTCCATATCCGAGACGATATCATCCCGAAGAGTACTCAGCTGAGATTTTAGAGATGAGAGAGAAGCACCCAATTTTTTGAAGTCCTCTTTAGAAGATTGTTGGTAGCTAGTCAGTTGGGATTGCATTAGATTTGCGAGATCCGCAACGGTCATTTCACCGTCAGGTTTGCTGACTGGATTATTGCGTAGCCGTGTTTGTGGTGTCGTCATGGCGGGATTCAATATATACACAGGTTATAACTGACCGAATGGATGCCTTTGTCCTCCGCACAAGTAAGTTTATTGGAAAATAATGACAACAAAAAGCACCTTTCTCTGCTACAAACCCCTGGCGATAAGGCAGCAACCAGGTATTAAGTGGACCGTTAGCACTCGATCTTCAACTACATTAACTTCAGAGGATTTTTACGTGGGAAAAACAACTGTTTTTATGTTTGCACCGCGACAGTTAACTTTACGTGCACCACATTCTACTCCGTGTTGCCAACTTATTGTGTCCATCCTTAGTAGGAGTAAGTATTGTGAAATACGCTCCCCCACGCCGCTAAACACTTTTCTCATACCTCAGTGTGCTTGTCAGAATTGATATATCGGTTGGTAGCGCTGTACCCGATTTGATGTGGTAACCCTCCTCATCAAGCCAATCTTGATCGACGTCTAGTTTCACACTTGTGCATTTATTCGTCTTCAAGACTATTTCTCCAATGAACTTTCCGACCAAGGCTTGCACATACCACCAAGGTACCACTCCACCATACCAGTGGTCCACCCATTTCTCGTCTGTCACGCCCAGCATAGAAGAGACATAGATTCATCTGGAAGTTTCCCCTCAGAAGACCCTGCTCATCTCCTCCGATATCAAAGCGGATCCCATATAATTTACAGACGCTTAAGAATATTTCCTTCAAATGCGACACTTTGAAAGCCTTACCGTTCACGGCAATCAAGTCTTCATCTTTGTGTTGTTTGCAACTACTCCCGAACGATTGGCGGCTTGTTTTATTAAAGTGTAGATTGTCCAGAGGGTAGCCGTTATCTAACTCGCTTCGTCAATGTCGTAAACGGTCCCAGCTACGAAAGGAAAGTCGTATCTCTTCAAAAAGACCACATGTAGATGGTGCAATGCCATTCTCATCTTTTGGTTCAACACTGGATCTATTTCAGGTTTAGGCAGAGCTCTTGATCCCGTCTTTTGCTTTTTTCTCGGGTTTCCAGAAGCACTTGTTCCAGCTGGGCTCGGTTCCATTTCGTGGTCGGTCATGATCGACTTATTTTCTCCTTGGAATGTTTGTAATAATAATTAAAGGACGTGTTGTTACTGGGACTCACAGTTGAACTTAGAGTTTTTCTTGGCTCTTCTGCGCCTCGGTCGCCATGTAATATATTGGTCGTGATACTCTTCACAAATAAAAACTCACTTGTTCGTTAGTTGAAACATGAATCGAGAATGAATTTATTAAACTGATCTTAATCCTAAGTTACTTCTTAATTCTAAATCTGTTACATGTATATGATGGTATATAGTATGGTACCTATATAGTTATCGATGGGTCGATAGATGGAGTCGAGTTTGACTATTCAATTATAATATGTGGTTGTATGTCATCAGTTCAAGTCATGAAATGTTATGGTGCATGTAAATAAAACTACAAATAATATTTATAGCTTTGGGAAATTGCTTGAAGTAAAGCATCACATAAGTGTTGCTCATTACGAAACATATTACTGTTCTTGGGAAAGTGACATAGCTGGTGGTGTGGTCTAGATGAAGATCGTGTATGTTTGGGTATGTTTGAGCGTATAATTATGCGAATCTTTTACTGGTTACCTTAAAAGCATTACCGAAAAATCTCCCTTTTGTATCAAATTTGTTACTTAAAAAGCGATTGCATTCATCTCCAGTCATGAATCGACACATACTGTCGTGTTGATAGCTCAAACTAATCGACTATGAAATCAAATGGATTTGAAGTTCCGCGGTTATCAGAATTAAAGTAGAATTGAAGACGTCTTAATCGTCTTCCCACCAATTTAGTCGATGGCGAATAAACAGGACTACATTTAACAACTGTCGAGAGTTCCAACCACTGCAATTTCTCAATATTTTCTATTTCCTATTCGTATACATTCATAACCTTCGTACGTGAGTTGCCTCAGCTAGAGGAAAATTGTGGCCAATCTTTGTAACGATTGTAAAATGATCGTCTTTCTCAAGAATATTGAATAAAATCAATGCGTTGTTGATGCTCGTAGTCAGTGCTGAGAAAAATCACCACCTAGAAACTCAAACAGACTGATATCAAGCCAACCTTGGCGTCAAATATCTTTTCTACGCACAAACATAAACTGTAGCTAGACAACGGTCGCTAGACAGATCGAAATGTTGATTTTCGATGAACACATTTGTTGGCATTCATTCCTCCGTCAAAGTTCACATTCGTTTATATATTGTCAAAGTTGAAATTCATTATCATCGTCAGGGAAATAAAAACGAATATCAGTGTCAGTAACTTGTACTGAATATTTGTATTACGTTGAGCTCAGATGCAATATTCGATATTGAATTTCTGGGGTTCGACAAGCAACCGACTGACCTAGACCAGTTCATACGTATTCACAGCAGCCATAATAGTAATAATTCATATAATTTATTTAAGTTATAACGTTTATTACGTTTATTCTAATAAATGATATTTCTCATAGATAAGTTCAATCATAATCACAAACTTATTATTTGAATTCATGAACAATTGATCAGCTAAAGCGACCTGTCTATTGGTGACGATTCTTGGTTTCTTCTGTGTAATTTCATCATATTTGAATAAACCATGCTCATACGCTTCAAAAGAATGACTAGTACGGAAATGCCGGATGATATTCCCGACGTCCAAAACGACTTAGGAATGTTTGCATTCGCTCCCAACATCAATTCGACATCGCCCACGTGCAATCAGCGGTAAAGCAACTTCCTGTAGCGTACGCTTCCCTAAAAGAAGGTTTTTAATGTTGAAGCACTTTTTACAACGTTGAAAACACATGGACGATAACCATACCTGCACAAAGCTTTCTAGTTTTAATAATATCGTTATCACGAGAAGAGCTTCCAGTTGGTATTGCTATCCATTTTAGCTTATTTTCGAAGTAAAAAAAATGTAACTGCACTTCAAAAAATATCAGTACCTCAAATCGAAATTGATTTTTTTGCCATTGAGTTTCATTTTTACGGTTGCTATTTTTGAATTAATAGATGAACCGATCCGAATATCTTCTGTTTCGTTCTACGTAACGATGAACACTTTTGTTTACATCGCATATCGGATAGTGAAACTGATTGTCATGGTAATATGTATCACCTACACGACGAAAAAGCTAAGTTTCAATGTTGTGAAACTCATTTGATAATTTTAACCACTGCTCGTAGTTGTTGATATTAGTAAGGATCCCGTGATTGATGGTATGTTTGAGCGTGTAATTCTGCAAATCTTTTACTTGTTACTTTAAAAGCATTAACGAAAAATCCTCCTTTTGTATCAAATTTGTTACTTAAGAAGCTATAACGTTCATCTCCAGTCATGAAACGACACATACTGTCGTGTTTAAAGCTCAAACTAATCGATTTATAAAACCAAATGGACTTGAAGTTCCGTTCATATTAGAATTACAGTAAAATTGAAGACGTCTTAATCGTCGTCCCATCAATTTAGTCGATGGCGATAAGGGCGATCACAGGAATTCAATCAACAACTGTCGTTAGTTTCAACCACTGCAATTTCTCAATATTTTCTATTTCCTATTCGTATAAATTCACAATCTTTGTACGTGAGTTGTCTCAGCTAGAGGGAAATTGTGGCCAATCTTTGTAACGATTGTAAAATGATCTAATCTTTCTTAAGAATATTGAATAAAATCAATGCGTTGTTGATGCTCGTACTTGTTCATAGTAGTAGGCATTCCGTGATTGATGGTATGTTTGAGCGTATAATTCTGCGAATCTTTTATTTGTTACTTTAAAAGCATTACCGAAAAATCTCCCTTTTGTGTCAAATTTGTTACTCAAAAAGCGATTGCATTCATCTCCAGTCATGAAACGACACATACTGTCGTGTTGATAGTCATGAGTTTTGAAGTTGTATTGAAGTTTTGTGTTAATCGCCTTTTTTATGTAACTATGCAATTTTCTTAATTCTAAATAACTTTCCATAGGGGAAAAATAATACAGTAAGCAACCATATATCTTGTTGAAACAATGTGCACTTGCTAGTTTATGATAAAATGAATAGTTTAAACAATCGCTTTTTATTTTACCTTTAGGCACCGAAAGCTGCTCGTCGCACAATCGGTTTAAGGATGCGGCCGGTCATCTTCCTGGTGGGTATCGTCGTCACTATTAATTTAAAAGAGTTCATCCTCTTGTTCTATAGTTCATCCTCTTGTTCAGCAATTCATCCTCTTGTTCGATATCACTTCAGTTCATCCTCTTGTTCGATATCTCTTTCTGTGCGATTGGTTTTGTTTTGATAGGAGGTCTTTCATTAATCAATTACAGTTTGATCACCGATCGTTTTCGCACTATCTTCATGGGATGGTACACTTCCCATTTTTTTGACACTTTCTGTGCAAACACTTTATAACGCTTGGTATCACTGCGGTAACGGCCTTTATTCTTCGCCGTTAATTGTTCACAGGTCGCCATGAGCTGAAAAATGAACTGAACTATTTGTTTTCTATTAGCACTGGACTGTGATATCATAGGGATTGTGTGTTACCTTATGTGTCTAGTTCGGAACCAACTTTTATTAAGTTAACTTGAAATAAAGAAACTTATACTTTACACAACTTATTTTCTACACAGAGTATATAATTCACACCCAACGTTAGGTTGCTAGTCATGAGTTTTGAGGTTGTATTGAAGTGTTCAAGCTTAGTTCACCAATCATGCATAACACTCACAGGTGTTGGTAAACTCCATAACGCACGCCTCTTTCGAACGCGCATCGCGACAACAGCGCGGAGAAGGTCGCCGTAAACAAAACAAACAGAACTAGGCCATCTGGCAATATTGTTGCTGTTCGAGTGGTGTGCTTGTTCTTGGCCTGCCTTCTTTGCTATGCGGAAAAGAAACGAGCCCAAATGTTGAAAGTTGATATTTGATATTGAGAACACAACAAGAAAACCAAGTGCAGTAAACACTTGACTTGTTGTGTTAATGGAAAAGAAGGTCTAGCGGTTCTATAAAATAAGATTTCACAGTCCGTAAATTAAGTACCAGGATCGTAAAGATCTAGGCTACATTTTTAAGCGTGGGAATGTAAAGACGTAAGATGTAGGGTGTCTAATGTATACCCCACCACCTTGTGTGCGGAGATGTTGTTCTCCACAGTGATGTCGGGGCTGTCCGAAGTGAAAGGCCACATCTCGGGTTACGTCCGGTGGTGGTTGCTGATAAAATGATTCCACATTGTTTGCTGCTTGGTTGACGATTTGGTTCATTCATCGTTAAGCTGAGTCATCATTCTCGATGCATAGGTTTGAGTGTTGAGTCCGCGACACTTCATGCAACCACTAAATGGCACATTATGTGCTGACTACACGTTTGGGCTAATGGTTGGCGGGTTGATCGCACCATATACATTCACAACCTTCGTACGTGAATTGTCTCAGCTAGAGGGAAATTGTGGTCAATCTTTGTAACGATTGCAAAATGATCTAATCTTTCTCAAGAATATTGAAGAAAATCAAAGCGTAGTTGATGCTCGTACTTGTTGATATTAGTAAGGATCCCGTGATTGATGGTATGCTTGAGCGAGTAATTCTGCAAATCTTTTACTTGTTATACTAAAAGCAATAACGAAAAGATCTCCCTTTTGTATCAAATTTGTTACTTAAAAAGTGATTGCATTCTTCTCCAATCATGAAACGACACATATTGTCGCATATATTGTCGTGTTGATAGCTCAAACTAATCAATTTATGACACCAAACGGAATTGAAGTTTCGCAGACTTTGAAATTATACTAAAACTGAAGACGTCTTAATTATTCTATGGTGATTAGCGATAACAGGATTGAATTTAATAACTGTTGAAAGTTTCAACCACTTAAATTTCTCAATATTTTCTATTTCCTATTCGTATACATTCACAACATTTGTATGTGAGCTGTCTCAGCTAGAGGAAAATTGTGGCCAATCTTTGTAACGATTGTAAAATGATCTAATCTTTCTAGAGAGTGTGCACTACACTAGTATACGCAATATTTATATTTATATTCATATTTATATTCATATTCATATTGAAGTTCGAACGTCCTGGTAGCGGTGATATCTTTTTAAAAAAGCTACAACCTAACGTTCGTGCAAGCCCAGCGAGAACCTATTGCCTGATCGATATGCTGATTACTGTAAATAATGTGTCGCTGCTTGGTGTGCAGGTGTGTTCCGATGCCGCGACAAGTCCGACGTTACTTCTGATCAATTACAACCAGCACTCTCGTGACAAAATAGTTTCACTTGATCTCTTAACTTTGAGTTCTCTTAGCTTTAACTTAATTTTGCCTAAATGGCGTAGGTTCATCCCACCGCTGTCACCACGAATTTAAAGGCTGAGCTTCTACCAGGACTTATTTCGGATAAATCCTGTACGCGCAGTCGGCGCGGAATTAAAACACGAGATTAGCGTGGACTAACATTTATTTTGTACAACACTACTTAAATATACCCTACAGGTAACTCAGGGTGAGAGGCTTTCTTCCATTTGACCTGGTATTACTCTAACCCATGCCATTCCTCGGTCTGTTTTTTTATGCCTAACTTTTAGTTCAGATAATTAACTGCTTGAGAGCGCTATAACATGTGCTCCAAAACACGTGCGCCAGCGTGAGCGCTAAGAACCCGTGCGTGAGCATGGGCGACGCTGAGCGACGTACCGTTTGTCAAGTTCTTTTTGTTTATTACCCGGTTAAGCAATGCCTATTTATCGCGGAAGGCAGTGTTTTCGCCAACGCTTGCATAGCAGAACCGGTCGCGGTCTTTCTTCAAGATCTTTCCTGCTTTCTTTACAAATGATCTTGTTTTAGAGGACAACGGCAGACGGCCGTGTCCCGGTTTTACACTCTACCTGTTTTCATTCCATTCAACAGAAGGCTTACTGTCTTTTGGAGTAAGCTAAAATGTACCGTATGACAAAATCCTGCGTGACGGAACATAAGGTATTTCTGCGCGGGGTGTGACGTCACAAATTTATTTGCGTGGCAGCGCCATCTCCGTCGCATCAATGATGAGTCTAATGTTGGTACATAACTGGGCATCTTACTTTTTTGGTCATAATGAAGTAGGGCGGGGAAAAGTCCGCTACTTCTGGGCCATCATACTCTAAATGTTGTATCGATCTAGCTCGAATCTACAATTCACCACAGGCTGAGATATATAACTAATATAAATTTGGTCTTCACTCTCACTCGTAAATTAATTGTAAACGGTTCCGCAAATTGAAGCCACGAGAATAGACTGGTTATCAATCGATCTGATAAAAAAATGTAATAAACTGAGTTTTGCCTATCGCTTATTTCGTCGCCGCTGTAGGGCTAGATTACCGTCTATGGAAGCGATTCTTATGATGCTCACCTGAGTCGCGACCGGGCTCTTGCGCAGACAAACTGTCTCAGTACCCACTACCACGCTCGGCGAAGAATATGAGCCACTGCAATTTAGGTTAAGTTTTAGAAATTCATTTTTGAAACAGCTTCCTATGTTCACACAGAGGGTGTTTCATCACTCTCAAAAACAAATTGTTCAGAATCACTTTGTTCTCTTTTTGTTGATTGTTTACTGGTTGGTTTCACTATTTGAGTTTTTTTTGTTTCGTTTTAGCACGCACTTGCTGTCGCGTTGTTTAAAGTAATAGCTTGTGCTATTCTCTGCTGGTTCTTCAGTTTTTCATATTACGAAATCTCATGTACAGAACTATTCCGATAGCCAGCGCGAGTGCAACGTAGACTAATAGAGTTACTGCCTCTGCGATTTTCGCGCTATGTTTAGTGTTGCTGGTACAGCCGATATTGACTATATTTACCAGTTCTTTTTTCGTTATCGGCTTTGGGGTTGACTGTTCGTTTCCCATTTTCAGCCTTGATAACTTGATCACTGTTAACTGTTAGCTGTTGTTCACTATTAACGTAAATTTGGTAGAACGTTTCACTTTTGGTATTGTTTCGTTAACAGCTGAATGGTTAACTCCAAACACGGATGCAACGGCGACACTGTATAAGTACTATTGTGGCTTACTTCCGACTTTCGAACTTTCTTCCGACTTTACAAACACATAGAACAACTGCGTGTTCACACAACATGAACTGCGGAAATGATTTCAATGTATTTGTTTTTGTAAGCCGGACTGACAGCGCAGAGGCGCTGAGATGATTGCAGTGTTGCGAGAACAACAAAAATAAACATTGAAAGTGAGCCCGACTGCCAGGTCATCAGCGACGTTTTGATTTTTTCTATTTAAATGCGCAATATTGATACGAGAGCGAAAGTATGCAATCCGTCCAATCACGAATAAAAAAAGCGTTACTGCCTTCGGGGTCGACTGTTCGTTCCCCATTTTGTATCACTTTTCACATTTGTATTAATTGGTAATTGACAGATATTTTGTATTCTACACGTTTAAACTACCCAATGAATCCACTGAGAGTTTTTACACTTGATTGGTTTGTTGATTATTTCGACTTCAAAAATTTTCCGTTTCTTTAATTCACCTGCATTGTTCATGAGTTTTGAGAAACACACTACTATCACTTTTGGGTGACAGCATGTCACGGTCGCTATTTAACCAGTTCACACTGAGCTGGTCGAGGTGGTTGTTTTTTTTTTTCAAGTGAGATGACATACACCGTTGAATGAATTTATGTCGCAATGTCGGATCGGATGGATGGGATATCTGTTAATTCAGATGGTAAAATGATGAAATGCTTACACTGTCACTCCGTCTTTTCAATGGGCAATGAGCACCGTTGTCGACGCTAGTTTCAGTAACCACCACCACGCTTATCGAAGTATATGAACCACTGCAATTTAGGTTAAGTTTTAGAAATTCATTTTTTAAACAACTATACCGCTTCGTACTTCTGTCGTTGCTATCCAGGAAATCATTTTGATAACTCTTCGTGACATTCGATTTGGCAAATTTAGGGTATATACTAATTGAACCTGCGGGTTACGACTGTGAGAACCCTTCTCGGGATCCCCTGAAAAATTCCTCTTCCTCGTGGTTGGAAATTACTTCTATTGGCGTACATTATTTGGGAAGTATTCAGATTACTTCCTGTTCGTTCGTTTTCTATGATTTTTTTTTCGATTGCAGCGGACAATGTTTTATACTGTCCTGCTTTCAATAATAATCGTGTTTCTTTGCTGCATACCCTGGCTGCTAGGGTTTCAACGCCTGCTTGATAGCCATGCGAGATGCCGATTCGGCTGGTAACTCTTCGCTCATATATGCGCATTCCTAATCCATATAGAGCTTTTCAATTTCAATCGTGGTCTCGGCACTTTAGTCGATGACAAATAGGGCGATCTAACTAATCTGAATCTAACGACTGTAAAAAATACCAACCATTGCAATTTCTCAATATTTTCTATTTCCTATTCGTATGTAGAGGCTGTATCCTACCTCCACCAGGACTTTCTGACAAATCCTGTATGCGAGTTAAGTGGTTTTTTTTATTATTTAAAGTAGTTAACACTTTTGCACTTTTTGTTTGAACTGATATAAGAATAGAAGATTCAAATTTTCAAAATTTTCTAAATTGGTTTACACTTTTACACTTTTGAAAAGATACAAAAAATGAAAGATTTAATTTTTTTCAAAATTATCTAAATTAATAAACACTTTTGCACTTGTTGAAATGATAGAAAATAAAATTAACTCACCACATCGGTTCCATTCGTAGTCGACCGCTCTTCTTGGGGTAACGGTGGGCAGGTGGGTCGAAGTTCTCTGTTTGCTTCTGCTACTAAGGCCTCTATCACCGATCGGAAATATCCAGTGTCCCGCCGTCAGCTTGGTAAATCTCGGTTGATTAGTGCTTTTGTACTTTTAGAAGGGACACTATCACTTTGATCAACTTAGTCTATTCCACAAGTGGCGGTCCCTATTCGGGCGCCAGGTAACTTTTCGGTACGGTGAGTAGAAAAAATAAAAGTGCTAACAGTTCGGTGGTCCGACAACAAGTGTTTCTATTCTATTCTTTTACACACAAGAATGTACCGATCGTCCATCGCGTCACTGCTGCTCCGCTCCATGTCGTCGTCACACTCCTGTGTGGTGCAAAGCACTCAACTTGCGCAATCGGCGCGGAATTAAAACACGGGATTAGCGTGGACTAATTAACTTTTATTTTTGTACGACACTACTTAAATATACCCTACAGGTAACTTAGAGTGAGAGGCTTTTCTCCACTCTCTGTTTACCTCACTAAGCTCTTAACCTAATCTAGTACTGCATGTATGATAGAGCACCCACGAGAGTGCGAGGGTATTGTCGCCGTGCGGCTTCTGTTTTGTTTACAACACAAACGGTTTATTCTATTTGAGCTTGCGAGACTGTGGCACAGCAGAAGGCTGTGCGAAGTTCTTTGCCACCTATTGCATAGTCTGTTGATACATTCTTAGGTTGAGCCGTTCGCGGTCCTCTGTCAAGGAATCCAAATGTTGAAAGTACGAGCTATGGCAATCGAGTACATTCACCGTACTTTTTAGTTCAAAGCATGTACTGTTGTGATTTGCATCATTATGTCATGTCAATGGCGAAGAATGCTCACTGGACTTCTCTATCATTTGCACTGCGCATTTTTCCAACATCAATTTCAATTTTTTCAATGTTGCGTTCAATGTCTTTATTTTCTTCTTCTGACTCGCGTGCAAAGAATTCAAAGGGTTGAATTCGGGCCTGCTTTGGTCCGAAAATAAACAACCAGGGGGTCTGTCGATCCGTCTGCAGCGGGATGCCCCCCATCAGCGCGAATCATTTTCTACAGTAAAACACTCGGGAAGACCGGTACCGGGTACGTAACGTATTCAATTAAAATGAGAGCCGGTTTCATTATTTGAGCGACATGTTATCTTAAGTCTAAATCGATTGTTTTTCACTGCACGTGCTCTTTTCCACGATCGCCATGGAACCTATCGAAAAGTATGCTAAAAACAATTGTTCTGAAATGTTCATCAAATGCTCTGCCCAAATTCTAGTTTACTACCGATAAGGAGGTGTCTACGGAGTTAAATTGCTGATAACCCGAAACTGTTCAGCTTGTCCAGATGCTTTAGAAAAGTGATATTGATTTTGAGAAACCTTTCCGCTCCGTAGCGACACAGCTACACAATAGCGAGTTACCTTGAACACGGATTAACTATTCATAATGTAATATGAAAACTGTTACTGTTCTTTTGGAGAAGGACTTTGTCATCGTCAAGCAGTGTTGTGAGGTTCATTTAATCCTCAATGCCGTGATATCTTTTCCTTAATATATTACAAGTCTTCTACGGGAGACACTTGAAGCACCGTTATTTTCTAAACTTACGAAGTTCGGTACTTCGGAAGTTTTAAAAAAGGACAACTGAACTACTCTAAGCTCAAGACAAGACTGATTATACGTTTATTTTAACTAGCTTTGGAACCTGAATAATAATTGCTTAATCTACACTTTTGTCCCTAGTAGCCAGGTATGTGGCTTGTATCCCATTCTGCTGATCCAGGGGTCTGTGTTTAGTTACATCTAAACTTAGTTACATTTCACTGTTTAACTTGTCGGGGCCTTCTTTTCCATATTAATAAAAGAACACACTGTGGTTTTCATTATTGGCATGATTTTGGGGTATCTTGTCTACAATTTTATGTGTTTCTGCCAGTAAAAAATGTAGGATTTCTTTTCTACGATGACATCCTAAAGCCACGGAGTAACGATTAGAACTAACTTTTATTTTTACATTTTAAAAGTACGATGGGCGACTCGATCGCCATAGCTGGCTGACTCAGTCATGGCAATCGAGTCGCTCACCGTATTTTTTAGTTCGAAGCATGCACTGTTCTGGTTTGGATCATTATATCATGTCAACAGCGAAGACTGCTCACTAAACTTTTCTATCATTTTCACTGCACATTTTTCCAAAATCAATTTCAATTTCTGATTTGCGTGCAAAGTATTCAAAGGGTTGAATTCGGGCCTGTTTTGGTCCGAAAATAAACAACCAGGGGGTCTGTCGATCTGTCTGTATGTGGTGGAACGTCTCGTGCGTGGTTTGTTCCGAATTGTAGCATCTCTAACAATGTTCGGCTATCAGCTAAATAAGATTAATTGTAAAAGCGCTCATAGGGCCAAAAAATCTTCCTGGGAAAATCACGCCTTTATACATAACTATGTAATAAGCGTTATCTTCATCATATTACAATTTGTGTGGACGTTAGAGGCTGAACTTTCACACAACATGACATTTTCCTCTAGTTAAGATGAGAAGTATCATGTTATCAATGTCAGAACAAACGGTTTTGGGATCCTTCGATTCGGGAACTACTACGTCTCGAGTAGATTTTATCTACAATGCTCAATAATCTGTGCCTTGGTATTCAAAATCACTCAAGGTAATTTTCATCTCTGATACGACTTATTACGCAAGATGCACAATCTTCCGTCTTTTCTTGCACGTTTGAGGGATATTAAACCACTTTGGGGTTTCTTTTGTTTTATGGTATTATTAGTTACTTCTACTAGTTTCTGTAACAAGAAACCGTCTACCAATACCCACTTCTCGAAGTATTTGAACCACTGCAATTTGTGTTCTATGCATTCAGCATTTAAATCCGTTGAATCCTTTAAATCATTTCATTTGAACTTCACTGTAAACCAGAAACTCTGCACTAAATGGCACAAAATGGAAAATTAACAATCCAACACAATCACCAAGTTGCCTTTTTGTTCATGTTTGTTCGTGTGACCATATAAATTGGTAAATTTAACTCGTGAACTAGTTGTAATGAAAATATCGATAGTTCTGATCACCAGTTAAAACATGAGTCAATTCTACTGCCTCAGAATGGTCGTTGATGTAGTCCAGCATATCTTTACAAATTTCCATCATTCGGGCGTTGACCTCTTGTCGGCTCATACTACTCATTTCCAGGTGATTGACCCTCACTCTTTATGCACGAATTTAATGTTTTTTTTTGTTTCCAGTGTCAACCGCAAAACCCGAAAAAGTTTTTTGCTAGTATTTTGGTTCTTATATCGCAGCAATACTGTTATTTAGACGCACTGCGCGATCAGCGACCCGTTCAGTCTGCTGACGGTGTAATTTGCGGAAAACCAACCCATCCTTGTTGGCTAACGCATTTTTCACTCACTGTTGCTGTCTTTTCAAATCACTGATTATGCTCTTGAAATATTCAATATCTGTTTCCCTGATTCTAACTGTTCATGTGTTTAGTATTATAAAACTCGAACCTCTCGAGTGTACGGTCAATTCAAGAGTGTTTTATTCTTTCTATTCCTTAGTCTATACAGGCCGTACGATCGCAGATCAATGCTTGACCTTGAGGGGGGGGGGGGGGGGGGTAGGGTTTTGAAGGCAGAAAAAAAACAGGTTTTTACAGATTTTTTTTTGGGCGTACGGTGAAAGTAAATTTATTTCTGATTGTTGTACATTAAAGAGTAGTAATTGAACTATATTCTGTAAAATATTGGTTGAAAAATATTGAAAATTGTCCGAATGGTAGCAATTCTTCGCAGGCGCCTCAGAAAAAATACTTTTTGCGGTGCACGTCACTGGATCATCTGAAATGAAATAACCAAAGTTTTTTCTTCAATTTTTATGTCCCTCTAGGTATCTCTGTTGAGTTTTTCCATTTTTTTTGAATTTTTGAACTTTTTACAAGACTTGAAAGTGAAAATACCGATTTTTGGCCTAAATTCATGACTATTGTTGTTAATAATAAAAAAAATAAAATCAAAAACGAAAAAATCTCAACAGAGTTACCTCATAAATTATGTAAGGAAATAATGTAAAAAAATTGAGAACGATCGGTTGAATAGATTTTGAGATACAGAGTTGCTGTGCTCAGCATAATCGCCGTCGTTGTTTTATATGGTCCAACAAAGTGTCTCTTAATTGCGTTAAATGCCGACGACAATACTGCACAAGTAATGCACGAGAAATTACGGCTCTATGCGAGCTATCCATTTTATTTTTTTTTTATTTTTTCACTTATTGTTCGTAATTGTTAATAATTGTTTATTTTTCAGCAATAACGTCTGTCAACCGGGCGATAGAACGTGCTGTGCGTTTCGCGTCCCGTGTTTTTGCAAATGACCCACAGGATGACACTATGTTCTTCGTGATATGAGGTGTGCAGGTCTTGATTATTGACCACTTGCACCAAAGCATCACCACTGGTGTCCGCTTGGATTGAAGTGCGCCCATTCTTACATCGTCGTGAAATCGTTAACGCTCACTGTGGCCTCTTCTATTGGCGCCTTTGGCCTATTCTGGTTCATTCACTTTCGTCTTTTTGTGCACTGGGGGAAATTTCCCGATTCACAATCATAGTTTAGTTTATGTTCTTTCTCCAATTAGCGCACTTTGGGGATTTTTTCCTTTTTTTTAATTATGTTTCACTTAGTTTCAGGTGTATTTTTTTTTCTCTGCCCACTCCTGGCAGGATCGCCATGAAATCTTCAATATCTGTTTCCCTGATTCTAACTGTTCATGTGTTTAGTATTATAAAAACTCGAACCTCTCGAGTGTACGGTCGATTCAAGAGTATTTTATTTTTTCTATTCCTTAGTCTATACAGGCTGGATATTGTCAAGGAGTTCGAGAGGTTTAAAGCGCTGGCTATCTCACTGATTGCTTGTAATAGTTTCGCAATTCTGTTGTCAAGCGCCTTTTCAGAGACCGCTTAATCTTGTCTTAGCAGTGTTCGTACGCGAGACATGCGGACAGCTCAGTCTGCTTACAATGAAGGCCCTTTCCAGCTGCTTCATCACATATATCATCCGCGTGTTGTTTTCCGCATTTACCACAATGTTATTTATTACCGCAGTGACTGGCCATATGACTCAACTAATTGCAGTTGTAGCAGTTCATTACCCGCGGTACAATCAAGCACCAGGTAGAGGCACCTTGTCCTCGAGCACGTAGCACGACAGAGCAGTCCCGGCAAAAGTTACGCGCGAAGAGTCTGATTGTGAAGCGAAACTGAATGCAATTCCTCTCAATCCAGTATCTTCACCGGCTGAAGGCTGGAACTCTTAAAACGACCGGTCTCGGCCTTCAGCAGATCCTCGGGCTCGAGTCGGTGATCGCGTCGTCGATTTCCACTGCACGAGCTGGAATGTACACGTGGTGCTCCAGTGTAGAAAGTTCACAAACAGCAGTCTCGCTTGCTTTCTTGAGGTTTGACACTAATTGCCGCGAACTTTGGTGATTTCGGTCAAGACTCGACAGAGCTCATGCCGTGCACTTCATTAGCAATGCGCTTCAGCTCACTTTGGAAGTCGGCTGTAAGACCTGTTACATACTTTTCGATACAATCTCTCATTTTTTTATATCCACGAGAGCATTTGCTTTCGTATTGTTAGCAGTTTTTATATCCCACGATAATGTTGACACAGCATTTTCAACTTTTGTTGTTGTGTTATGGTTGACCACTGAGACAATTTCTTAAATTTGTTGTTCCATATGGGAAAACAGCGCACCCATTACACTAAGTTTGCTTACATCGGCAGCAATGCGTTGGATTGCATCGACCAATTCTTTCTGTTGTTCTAAAATCAGCTTTTGTTGTTCCGCTAGCCCTTTCACTTCAAACGTCGTAGAGACTAACGACTGGCATTCCTCGCAGCACGGAAGCAAAAACAAAGTTGGATCTGCATTAAGTTGGTCAACTTTTTTAATGCGGACAGAACCACTGGGCACCGATATTCCAACACGAATGGCATGATACTTCCGGGTACATGCGACATAAGACCACGATACGTCGGTGAAAGAATCTTTTGCACAGAAACTGCGAGGTTCAGTCGTTTGAAACGCGACACTTTCTTTCGTCGCAGCAAACGCTGACAATTTTGAGCAGGCATTGAACTGAAGGTTCAACGCCGCCCGGTTAGCAATAAATTAGGTACTCAGCATGTTCCCACTGGTGTGGTCCTGCTGAAGATGTAATATTTAGAAAGGTGAGCGATGACATGTGAAATACACATGTAACAACTGTCTGTTCTAATATTTTATATATAATTTCGTAGAACTTATCCACTGCATTTTCTATTTTCAAGTTGTAAAGCTGAATTTGCCAATCGACAGCTAGCAAATCGTTTCTGAAGTCAACTAGGCTCGAACAATCCTTCGTTGAGTAAAATTGAATTAACTATTCTTATACATTTTATACAGTCTTGAAAAGGACCTAAAGGACCTATCATTTTCTTATTTGCACTAAAAATGTTTCGTCACCTTCTCGTCTGTTTCATTCTTTAATCTTTTGAATCTCTTTTTAATATGTAAATTTTCAATTCTTGAATCGTCTCTTACTCTGCGTCATACTTACACACTACTTACTCTTCTCCTTAGTATGCAGTTGCCTGCGTTCCATTGTGTGTTTTCAATTGGTTCTGATTGATCCTGTAATGTTGTTGCTCTCACTCTTCCTGGGCTGGATCCTCCTGGTTGTCACTTCTCGATCGTATCGCTGTTTCCACTGCACTTCCGTTTTTAAACTGTTCTTCTATTCACGCCTGTGTGATGGACTTGCGCACCTTGTTGTAAGCACGTCTTTTAATCCATTTCAGATGGACGTAGTACAAAATTACCGCTAACTGCAGGCTAGTAATTGCTACTATTACCCACAACAGGTTTCCGTTATCGTTTATTGATTCCCCGTGCGATTCAAGTTTATTTATTATAGCCACTTGGGGATCGCCGGTATTTTCTGTTTCCTTTGTGGTTGCACTACCCATTGTTTTATCACTATTTTCGATGTTCTTCTTGCCATTCGGAAAATTTTGCACTCAGAGGACTAGTTTTGGTACTTTGCGGGTGATTGCGGCATTGTTCTTCCACACTTTTTTTCCGACACTGACTTTTCCGCTTTTTCTGATTTTGAACTTTATTTTTCCACTTGGCACCATGCCATGTAATATCTATAGGAACTTAGCACGTTCCTCAGCTGTACTTAGCCTTTGCTTGGCTCTTCTTGTAACATTGTTATGTTCAAATACACTTGGATTTTTTTTTGCTCTTCTGCGCCACGGTAATACTCAAACACACTTAGGCTTTTTCCTGGCTCTTCTACGCCACGGTAATATTCAAACACACTTAGGCTTTTTCCTGGCTCTTCTACGCCACGAAACGAAACTTGTAACATTAAAAGAAACCACTTTGTTCATTGTAGTATCAAAAAAGAATGTCTTTATTCAATCGATCTTAATTCCAAATCACTTCTTAATTCTAAGTCTGCTGCCACTATATGCTAGTATATAGCTATCGATGAGCGTTTGACTATTCAATTGTATTATATGGTTCTATGGTGTACGCTCAAGATGCGCTTTACACATAGAAAGTAAAGTGGTCACACGAGAGTGTTAGAATGTTGCATGAGAGTTAGAGTGTCGCATGGGATGTTACGTCATGGACGTGATAGAAGTAAGCCATATGGTAAGTCATATGTAGTATGTCCAGTATGTAAAAAAATTATAGACACCCCCCCTGTACTGTTGCTTACCCAATTGAAAACTTGCAAATGGGCATGCAAATGGCTTTCTTTTTTCAATGGAGTTATTCATTTAGAGTTTATCTTTCATTTAATAACAAAAACAACATTTCATAGTTAACATTTCTCTTAACATAGTTATTTAAGTGAAAAAAGGCATAAAATTCATGTCAAAAAATTAAACACACCCTGGAAACTTACACGCTTAATATTTAGTGTGGCCTCCTTTCGCCAGAATCACGGCTTGGCATCGATCTGGCATAGTATTTGGTTCGATTTTGTCCCATTCCTCAGAGATGACGCGCTTCAGTACATTCAAATTCGTCGGGTTCTGTTCTCGAACTTTTTTCTTGCCCAAAGATGTTCAATGGGATTTAGATCTGGGGATTGAGCAACCCAATCAAGAACCTTGATTTTCTTCTTAACAAACCATTGCGACACTATTTTTGCGGTATGTTTGAGATCTCCGCCCTGTTGGAAGATGAAGTTTCGTGACATTTTTAACTTTCTGGCGCTGATGTGAAGGTTACGTTCAAGAATGTCCAAGTAAACTTCCTTCGTCATAATTTTGTCTATGAATTCCAACGTTCCACAGCCGTTCCAAGACATTGAACCCCATACGATAACCCGTCCTACAATAAAACTCAAAAGTAAAACTTCTTTTGTTTCATAATTTGCATGTAGAAAAGTATACCTCCTCCGTGTTTAATGGTAGGTCGCAAACACTTTGGATTCATCGTTCTCGTGGCTTCCTCCAGGACCGAATGATCCCATCAGATCCAAATAAGACGATTTTTGTCTCATCGGACCAGAGCACACGTTTCCAGTCACCAACTGTCCGAGTTGCATGTTCCTTGGCCCATTTAAGCCTTAGTTTTATATTCTTTTTTGACAGCCATGGCTTTTTAACAGCGTCATGCCCAGCAAAATCCATCTATGTATGTCATCAGCTGTTGATACTTGAGTGGAAATGAGGAAACGAAGAAACTAGGTTCTGTATGAGTGGTTTTGTTGGAATTCAGTGTTGGAATTCTGAGACTGTGGCACAGCAGAAGGCTGTGCGAAGTTCTTTGCCACCTATTGCATAGTCTGTTGATACATTCTTACGTTGACAGAGCCGTTCGCGGTCCTCTGTCAAGGAATCTAAATGTTTCGCCTGACTAAACCACATCAGAAGGCTGTACCCTTCTGGGAACAAAATTATACTTTTATTATAAGACTCGTGACGGAGCATTAGGTAATGCTGCGCCGGGTGTGACGTCACATACTGGACTCATCTGTTTTCGGTTTTGGGTCTCCTTTCTTCAATATGACGTGTGTCAGAGAGTCTGCGATACAGCCTAGGATAGAGACTCAAATACTGTGAGTTTCTCTCAGCATCCTATAATTGAGGAAACTTGAGAGAATTATTGTTATCAATCTTATCATCAGACACACAAAAGCAAAGAAGCTGAACCAGATACCCACGTTTTTACAATTGGCTCCTAGCACAGATGTCCAATTTGATATTTTTTATTCAATTCTCGCAAAGTCGATAGGTTGAAATGCGTTAACCATGGAATAACCTTCTGGTAAGGGTCCTCGCCCCTCTATAGCATTTGTTAGTCTTGAGGTCAGGATTTGTTCTTGCAACGGAGAAGTCAATATTTTTTGATACTTTTCCAACACGTCTTGTTAGTACAATCCGTTAAGTGCCGGGTGATCTAAGCTTTCAAATTCATAGTTCAAAGGGTCAGATGGGTCTTTTGGGTTGAGTATACCCAATGGGGTTAACGTGACCCACTTCTCACCTATAAGGAACTGAGGTCACAACTCAGGTAAACAATCAACTACCGTCCCTATAGGCATCAATATACGAGTTCTCGGGGTCATGAACCATGTCTTATTTGGGTAACTAACCGGAAACTCATTGTAACAGTCTTGTAGATCAACTTTTGGAATCACTGCCACCTCTTTACACTTGGCAACATGTACCACTTCACCCCTCACTACAGCTGTGTACCCAGGGCTTTTGAAGTACTAGTAAGCAAACTCTTTGGGTGATACTAAAGCGAGTGTCATCATATTCTCGGTGATGCTGTTTTCCAGGCGACATCTTTCATGAGAAAAGACAGCAAACAATCTGTCCACTTCACTTTTAACGTGGCGCATGAGGTTTGTTAATGTTTCGTAATTAACGACGAATTACTCCTCTGCGCGTGTCGCAGTTAATTTGGAATATTTCGAGCTACTTCCGAGCGAGAGCGATTGAGTATGCCTTACTAGCATCAGATTGATTTTCATTTAATATGTCGCCGTATTTGTCAACCTCTATGCGTTCTTCTTTAAACCCAGATCCGGATTGCGTAGGGAACCCATACCAAACAGTCTCTCTTGATGGACCAGGCAAAGAGAAGACATTTTGTACTGGTGTCGGCGGGCCTGAGCTACGGTCGCAGGGAGATTCTTTCTTTGTTCTAGTGATTGTTATTGATCTTCCAATCTCTCCTGGAACTTGAGATGTAGACAAGTAACCAACCAGTGAGCCGCCATTTCTAGTGAATCGGATCACCCGAGTATTACATTCACTCCAAGCCGTGCTGATACATCCATTGACCCCACTTAGCACATAATCTAGAGTGAAGTATGAATCATACCCGCCGTTCTTACAAACCATTGTTCGAGCATCGTTGATTTGGCAAGGGGAATCCACTGTAATTGCCAATTCTCTTCTATCTGGGTCCAAAGGTGGATCTAATTGAGTTTGAATAAGTTTAAGTCCTCCTTGAGGCGGAGGGACTAGAGTTAATGATTGATCATCAGCTGAGTTTAACTCGACCTTTTTTGCAGCTTTGTGCATCTTCTCATTGACAGCTAGTTGTACTTCCTGCTTAGCTGAGTTATCATCTTTATTCATAATGAAATCGGAATTGGTAACCAGGTCGAGATTTGTCGAGGTTAAGCGCGACAACTTTGACATGGTCGAGGGCCAATCCATCATTTTGTTGAAATGGCTGGGATCTGATCGGGCTGGGGGAGGGGGATTCGGTGGCAAGACATCCCCTTTTGGTTTGGGTTTCTCCTTTTTAGGAGGGTTGGGCTTGGGAGGATTTGGTAGAGGTCGAGGATCTGGCTTAGAAACAGTCCCAGTCTGCGTCGGCGGTGGACCTGGATTAGGCTTTGACATAATGAATGAAGTAATCCAACAAATCCAATTATACATTGAAGCTCAGTATCACACAGCTTACGAAATTGATTTGTTAAACGGTCTATTGAGGGTTGTTGGCAAATATGTATTTGCTATTTATATAATTATCAAAGCTCACATCTTCGCTTCCAACACTCTTAAAAAGAGAGAACAAGGGTATATCTGGTTGTAGTAGAGTAACAAATAGTTTAGGATGCTCTGTAGTGTATGAAGGGAACCCGCACACAGACTTTCCAGTTCCAACAAGTCGAAGTTGGAAATCATAGTCACCCTGCTGTACTTGAACGAATTGCTCTGGTGAATGGGTCTCATAATTATTAATGTATTGGGTTAGCCCCTTGAAAACTAAAGAACTATCTGCATTGGCATGAGGTAGAGGCGCTTTCCAAAACAATTTTCCATACCCATGGTGCTCACATTCCTCATCTATCACTTCGCAGGGAATCCCATTTGGAAATTTGAGCTTACCCTCGTCATGGAACAATCTTGCTTCACCCCTTGTGTAAGTCATATCCAACTTTGTCACCCTAACCGCTCTTTTCCACGTTTGTCCGTCTCACCGACTAGCGTTTCCCCATGTGTCCGTCCGAATCAATAGATCCAAAGCTTGTGTACGAATAGGATTTAAAACCGGACTTTGGCAATGGTATGGTGACCGTAGTGCCCCAGCGAAGCACAATATACCCTGAAGATATCATCTTTTCACATTCTTCTCGTATCACCCCGTACGTTTCTGAGTAGATTCATCTTTCATGTATAGCAGCATGGATCGTGCCACATCTGGAAACTTGATGGAATGCTTCAATTTGACACCTATTGTAGGGTAGTGACGAGATAGTTGTTGTCTGTGTCACTGCTATATTAATGGGGAGTTTCGCTATGTTCTTAGCTGAAGGATTGCAATCTGGCGTTTGTACCGAAGATATAGTCGTTTTGTTGAACGACACCCACGAGATTGTAAAAGATTTCAGTGGCACTGTACTGGCTCTTGACACCTGGTAATTCGCGATTGTTTCACAGACACTTGGCGGTCTGCGAATAGATTAAAGTGCACTAAAGTGAGATAGAATACTCTAAATCTACCTCTACATTGAATTCTACCTACCGCTAATTTCGTCACCGATATGGGGCGAGGTTACCGTCTATCGAAGCAATTCTTATGATACTTACCTTGGTTGCGACTGGGCTCTTGAGCAAAAAACGGTAACCACCACACACGCTCAGCGAAGTATATGAACCACTGCAATTTAGGTTAAGTTTTAGAAATTCATTTCTTAAACCGGTATGCCGCTTCGTACTTCTGTCGTTGCTATCCAGGAAATCATTTTGATAACACTTCGTGATATTGTGTTGTTCCTAGGAAGTGATACTGATTATTCTTAAAATAATGTAACTCGCTCGACGTGTGTTACAAGAATGTTTTATTCAGAATTTTAGATAAGTCTAACTACCTACATTCTTTATTGGTGGGAGAAGCTTGGAGTTGCTCGAGTTAACGAACGGAGTTCTTTTTTGCGTAAAAGAAAAGACTTGTTTGAAGCACTACTTAACTAAGACTAACTTACTTACTGCCAAAAATATAAATTGAACCTACAATTATGAAATCAGCAGTGTCGCGGTCCCGCGGTGGTCGCGTACCTCAGCAGAAACGACGTCGTTCGATGTCACCGATGTTGTCACCAACGTCGGTGCACTTTATCCATGGCAGCAATGTTTGTAAACGATGTTACGTTGCTGCTGGTCGGGTGGTCGGGTCGTTAACTAGTCCCCCTGCAGTGTGAGGTTTCATACGAACGATTTCACTCAATGGTAAAATCTGGAAACTGCTAGATTCGCGATGGGTCTGCTTTTGTTCACCTGAACTTCAACATCCTTTCTTCTATGGCGAAAAAAAAGGCTAAAAAAACAATACTTGTAACAATCGATGTGGTCGATAATCCTCCGAAAATCTTCCAATGTGGCCATTGAATACTTGTGTTGTCCAAACGAAATTCCGCCATTTCTTTCCTCGCCTCAAGATGCAGATTATGTAGATGATGGTTGATAACGGTACGTTGTTTCTGGATAGGAATACCATACAACGACAAATGAATTGGTTCACCTGTTCCATTCTGCTTATAATTTGAGAACGTTTGATTGTTAATGGTTATCTCGCAGTTATTGAACGAAATCAGGTGTTCGCGCCAAAACACCCGCCTCAGCTGGGCATTACTATCATCCGTGAGTGACCAGCTGAGGCCCAAGCGACGCTGGTTTGCGCGCGATTATTTTAAGCTTTGTTCTGGGTCGACAATGCTGCCGTCCGAGAGGCAGCCTATAAAAGCGCTCTCCACAGCAGCGCCAGTGTTAGTCATTAGTGTTCATTGTAGTTATTCGATAAACGCACGGTGGCAGCGCCGTCACGCTGCCACTATTGTAAATATTATACCAGAATAAATTGTACAGTATATTAGTGAATAAGTGCGTTGCCTTCGTCGTGGTAAAGAGTGGTAAAGACTTTTCCCTGGGCCTTAATTGCCCTCTCGTGATGCCAAAGGGCGAAATTCAACACAACGTAGGGCCGTGCGCGATCATCAGGTTATCCCAGATAGGTTTCTGTCCAATAAGCCGCAGTTAGTGTGCAGAGTGAAACTTCCCAGCACATTTGTGATAAGATGCTGACCGTCGATGGAAACGACCTCTTCAACTGGATTGGCTAGAAAATCACATTTCGCTGGTTTTCCATCAAGTAGATTTGTTACACATGCTGTAGAGTCCAATGCAATGTCTTTGAATGAAGTATTAATCTTTATGAGTAATAAAATTGCTGATCGAGTCCAAGCAGATCGAGAGGGACGTATAATTCCGTCATTCAAAAGTTTGTCAATTTGCATATTCACCTAACCAACATAGGCTGCGGGGTAAGGATACACTTTCTGATAAACTGGAACATCATCAGTAGTCTATGTTGGTCATGTTGGTGTGTTTTTTCCATACGTGTAAAAGAAGTCCGTTCCGGTTAAATCTGTTAGGAGGTCCTTGCAGATCGTATGGTGTTATTGGTTCAACCAGTCTGTTTTTTTTTCATGTTATTGTACTGGCATTCCCTGTGCCCAATCTTTCAGGTACTTCCCAAAGGTATCTGCTCTCGGAGTGTCTATTGTTCCGGCTTTGGCTGTGTTCACTATGATGATGTTATCGGGTGGATATAACCCAACCATTTTCTTGGGTCGGCATCATCGGGCTCAGGGTTGCCAGGAGCTACTTCGTCAAGATCATCTCCGTCCATCTCTAAAGGTACTACGGGACGGAGAGTTGACACGTCTCCCTGCTACTGCTTTTGGCTTAAGCAAATACTTGGGCGATGAATAGTGCATTTATCACATAGCTATCTGACAGCAAACGGGTCTTCAATGATCTCTGTTGTCCGATGAGAGCTCCGACCAAGTGAATGAAATAATGCAAACTGGGGCAGTGGCTAGCCGAATAGGGACTTTGTTGAGCAAGTCCCATACTTGCTATATAGGGCAAATAAGAGTCAATCTTGTCTAACTCCTCTTTTCCCTTGAACAAGCATTTGATGTCAGTCGCAACATCCTCCACCCAAACCCGCATTACTAGCTCCCCCATCTGACAACTAGTAACCTTCCTGAGGTACTCGATCCCTGTCAGAGTCGCAAAATTTTTGTAGCGAGCACTCAATGTTGCAATTCGCAACTTCGCCCAACAGTTCTCGCTGAATTTTGAGAAGAACATATCGACTGCGGCGATCAGTCGTGAGTACACCGCATCCTGCTTCCATTAGCCTTTGTCGGAGAAGCTCCACTAGCAACTTTATACTCCGATAGTATATCTTTGAGGCGAAGGATCAACGCCTTGCGGTAATCCGGTCTGATACCGGAGTTGATTCTGTAAGGGGCCATTAGAAAGGTCAACATCCAGAGCCACTCTCCCTCTTCTACTGCTGCAGCCTCCGCCTCTGCCGCGGTCTCTGTTCCTGGCGTGACGTGTTATTTTAGGATATTCGCGATTGAGACCTCATCACCAGACTTTCCTATGACCTGACTGTAACTAATCCAGTCCTCCGTCAATTTCCCTGTCCTCTTTGATAGGACCGACCAGATATACCTTTTGGCAGCAGCTAGGGGGAGCTTTCCGTCTCTAACGAGTCCCATCACTGTCTCATGCGTTTCACCGGTTTTAATGTCCTGTAAATTGAGGTCGGGTCTAGAATTCGCGGTTTTGAAGAACTCGGATGCATAAATAGGATCTACTCCTGTTGTGGGGAGTTTCTCTAGCGCGTGGAAACCAACCTCCTCAGTGTCGTCCAAGTTAGAGAAAGTTATGTCCCAGGATGTAAGTTTTGTAATGTCATCATAAAACGCTGTGTCATTGACTTTATCAGCCTTTGCAGCATCGATTAGATCAGCATTAACGGTAGGCATGTTTTACAAGGTTCTCTTGTATCTTATGTTGAGTCTGTTGATGCCTACTTAGCGAAAATTATAAACCACTGCAATTTAGGTTAAGTTTTAGAAATTCATATTTTGAAACAGATAGAACGCTGGAAATTCTGTTGATGAAAATTTCACGCTAAAGTTCTTGATCAACCAATGTGTCTTTTCAAATTGCACTTATCATTTAGCTCATTTTATTGAACTCGCAGCATAGTAACGAAACAGTATCAGTGAAATGTACCTTTTATTTTAATTGCTTAATTACTTATATTCTGAATCACTTTGGAATTCGGAGCTGGTCCATGTTATAATGATTTCTCTTATTCTACTCGAACGTACGATCGCAGATCGATACGTGACTTATTTTGCTACACTCAGCATAATCGCCATCACCCGTTCACCATGCGGCTGGCGCGATATCGTTTATGCTGAGTGCAATGTTTATAGTTTATATTACTTAGTTTACATTATTGATTTTATGCTTTTCTTAGAAGGGCCGCATCCACCACAACTGAATCGGCAACTTTTCTACAGTCTACAGCTTTTTTGATGCGAACTGAGCTACGGGAAGCCGTTTTTTCAGCTACATCTTCGAAGGGTGGTTTCTTTTATAATACCTAATCCCACCTCTGTCACCAGGCCTGTAGCGACTACCCGTGTAGTCACCACCAGGACTTGAGATACGATTAGGAAAACACGAGAAGCCTGGTCATATCTCTTTTATGCTCAAAGCTTTCTCATTTTTTCACAACAGAAATTTATTTAGTTCTATTAAGTAAGGAAGCTACGAATCGGTTATCTTTCAACCTCCGACTTCCTTAAGTGATCCGCGCCACATATATCACCTTCGTGGTTTACTATTTGTAACGGTTTTTTTGTATGTCCCTTTGACAGAAAACGCGCTACTTCAGCTTAACCTAGCTTAACACAGCAGAAAGCTAGGGAGCTAGTTTGAATTTTATCTTTTTGCATCAGTGTGTTTTGGTTGCAATTTATTTCCGAGAGTGAGTTGTATCAATAACAAAGCTTTGCTTCTTCGGTGTAGTCATTACTAGAAGGTGCTCGTAGTACGTATTCCTACATTCCGTAAACTGCCTTCGAAGTGTGATATTATTTGCAAAAAAAAGTTCGATCTACCTTCGTCACCAGTTTTTATATCTTACTCAACACTGGAATAGGACTCGCGCATTTTACTGTAAAAATATTAACTGTACTTATGGGGCTTTGAGACTTATATGCTCTTATAAACTCTAGTTTTCCGTTCAAAATCGTTATTAGTTCACCCGACAGTTGTCTTTCTTCCCTTACTATATTACTGAGCGTTGTTGTGTCTATTGAGTCTTTGTACGCTGAACGAAAAACGGTACAACTTTATATCCCCTGAGGAAGGCCAAGTTCAAAGGCCGGAACGTCGGACATAAAACCTAGTAGCGTTTTGATACACCCCTAAGACTGAAAAAGCCGTATTTCCCTCGAAAGATCGATTTTTTTTAAATTTTCGTTTAGTTTGAGTAAACGCGCAGATTTTCCTCAAATGACTCTGTCATTTGAATTTTTCATAGCTTATTCTAAACTTCTACTCATCTAATATGCTCCTGGGTTGAACTGGAAAGCTGGGTTGGCGCGACGGCTGGACACTTAATGCTGTTTTTGTTACTCTTCGCTGGCGAGCGGCATACATATTGCCGGTGTTAGCTGCCGTTGTGTTCCACAGGGGGGGCAGAAAAACGTTCACGAGGGTTATTAGTCAGAATCAATATACTATGTCCATTGTTGGCTGGGTCGGCTTCCATGGCGAGTCAAACACATTCCCGATTATTGGTTATTGGGTTTATCTTGTGTAACTAAAACAATCTGGTGCTGCGGAAATTTTGGTTCTCACACTTTGTTCCGTTTAAATTGTTCGACTTCACTTCACACGGACGTTACACCTTTCAGGCTTATCGCACAATCTATTCGCGATTGCTGCTTCATTTGTTCATAGTTCGAAATTAGCTTATACATGAAGTACAACGCACTGATAACTGCCACTGAAATAAGTAAATATGCGATCAGCTCGATTGAGCCCGTGGTTTTTGCGCTATGCTCTCGGGTCGATGCGTTACTGGCATTTATTATGCTAACCACTTGATCATGATTGATTTCCGAGACAGATTTTTCATTTCCCATGTCGGTCGACTTTAGTTGTCCGGTTTTGCACCAGATTTTATTATTAGATTTTACGTACGATTTAGGATATTTGCATCCTAATTTGGATTTCTTCAGTTAGCGATGGCTGGCTGGGAAAACCCAGTCAGGTCGCAATAAACAGACTCTTTTGAGTGGTCGATGGGCCAATTGGACTAGGTCCGAAAGCGTCGAGCTCTCAAGTCAGGATGATTTATTATCGATAATTACATGGGTTTTTATACATATTTAGATTTCGTAACTTATATGTGCCAGAAAGGGTGCTGTAGAGAATAAATGAGACATGAGACGGCTGGAGTGACCAATACCCGAAATTGCTTATTCTTACTTTATTGACCGTATGTTAAGCGCCTGAGTTTGTTATTTGATGCCTCCGCGTTGCATGCTATCGGCCCTAGCGCGTCGCAAGTAGGTGGAAACGAAAGCGATAGATCGATGCAACTTGGTGACGAGTGTTTTCCAGTTGTGTTGTTCATTATTGCATAACTATGCGTTTTGTGTTTTGGTCGTTGCTTCGGTGCTGGTCGAGTAAATTAGTTTGTTTTCATTGGATTTATATTTTTATGGCACTACTCTTTTTATGGTATGCTACACCATCCCCCTTTGGGAGAATAATGTAATGGAATGAAATTATTCTGAGAAAAAGTCTTTCTCCAGTTGTCTCTTACAGAATTTTGATGTTGTATTTTATGTTTGTTACAGTGGTTTACTTACACTCTCTTTTTTTTTCATTTTATTTGTACCGTAAAAGCGGCAAACTTTGATAGCTTTTTTAAGTATTACTCAAATATATGACACTTCAACAAATTTACTCCGGGTTTCGTATTTTTAAAATAAGTACTAGGTATACGACAATGCATGTACAACATCGAAATTCATCAGTATTGTTTCAACTACGCTATTGATTATTTTTTGTAACCTAAGACTAGTTTTTCGTTTTCGGGTAACTTTGATAATGCTGGAATAATTAAGGAAAATGTTAGAAAGGTCCACGTTTATGGACCACGTAGACTCATTTTGTTCAGTTTAGGCCTCTCGCATCGTTAGACTTTAGTCCATACAAGCATAAATAAGAAGCATAGACTTTCACCTGAGGTTTGTTCATGATTTTTAAGTTTACAACAGTGTTGCATGAAGCACTCTCAATATGCAAAAGGAATCAATTATATTCGGGTTTTGTATAACCATGTTAATTTGTCTCGATTTATATAATAACTTGCTACGGGTGGTAGAGATATAGTTGCTTGCTACTTCCTGTTGGTTATATTTTTCAACGGGCGACGGTTTCGAGTTGCTAGCATCGAACCCTTCTTGGTGGATTTCGCTTCGCCTTCAACTTTCGGAGGGTTCACGACATTGGTATCATCGTCAACTTCTGTTTCAACTTTATTCTTCTTGACCAATAAATGTTGAGCTTGCTGTTCACTAACACTGGAACCTGGCTGAACATCAATCAACCGGCGCTTACGTGGAATGGTTCGTTCCTGCGCTATTCCGAACCGCTTTTTTTTTTCATCATTATAATCAGCTGTTCTGAAAACGAAGATGTGACTGCAGTTTCTCCGGTTTTAGGCTCATCAGCATTGCCGGGAAGGTTCACTATTCTCCCTAATTTTCACCAAAGACTTCTTCAGAAGTCGAGGAAAGATGTGTTTTGGAATGCATCCTTTGTTTTGTTTCTTCCATTTGCTCAATGTATCTTTCCAGGCTTTTTTGAGAGGTCGAAAATAGGCAACATCGAGAGGCTGGCATAGGTGAGTAGCGTTAGGCGGCAGCAGAACAAAGCTGATATTGCTGGCCATGCAGGATTGTAGAACACGGAAGCTTAAATGTGAAGCAACATTGTCGCCGATGATTATACGTTTTTTATCGTTACGTAGTCCGTTGAAGTATGGCAGTGCTATCGTGAAGAACCAGTCTTCGAACACCATAGAGTCGAACCAGCCTAATAATGCATTATGATTAAGAAAATGGAATTTATACTTATATTTCACATGTTACCAGATTTTGTGCGGTTGTATCTACAATCATCTGGTCCCCCTTCAGTCCAAGTTGGATACATGTGGAGAGCTGCATAAACGACATACGGTGGCAGCATTTTTCCATTGGCTGCCCCCGCAAACATTACAGAAAACGAGGATTTAGAATGGTCCATTACTGTGTCTACGTGTTTTTGGCCTCTTTGCACTACGACGCGCTTCGATCCCGGATCATCGCTGAAGTTGGTTTCGTCGTAGTTTATGATGTTTTCCGGAGGGACACCATCCACAGTTGTCGCAAGATTGTCGAAATAATTTTTGATCGTCTCAAGACTCACTTTGGCACGACTTCGCTTAATGTTTTGAGACAAGCGCGAAACTAATGTGTGCCTTTTCAGGAATGAGTTGATCCAATCTTTTCCAGGAGTGTTGTTCTTGAATTTGGTCTTCATTTTGTTGTGATCCAGGAATTGCTTGACGAGCTTCTTTATACAATCCGCAGTCAGCGGAAATCCCCAAACGCCAGCGACACGAACGGTATCAGCAAGATCGCATTCTTGTGCATCGGTTAGCACGGTTGGTGAACCAGGTTTCTTGCTGTACAAACCGTGTATTTTATGATCCAACGTACCATGCGGTATGCTGAAGCTCCGGGAAGCCGCAAATATAGATGACCCTTTCCACTGCACTTCAGCTACAGCTGCCTGTAATTTTTCGGACGTGTAGTCTAAATAGGCCCTTTTCTTGTTTTCACACGACATTTCAGAGGTACAAATGCACTACTGTTATCAGAAAGCCAAAAAGAATTTGGAAATCTCGAATTTGCACTACCGGAGGAACTGGTGGTGAATGATTTGTCTATAAACAATGTGTTGGTCGTTTTGGTTACGGTAGTGTATGGTAGCTCATGCGTTCAAAGGTATTGGTAGTTTGTTGGTTGTGTTGCGGTAGGAATCTTGGTTGGTTTTGGAAACCTCTATATCTTTCGTGTTGTTCTGGCGGGAACCTCATTTGGTTTTGGAAACCTCTGTTTCCGCGAGCATTACCCCGGTACTGTTGGTATGTTCCACGGGAGTGTTGATAAAATATTTTCGCGTCTGTGTTGGGACTTGTTGTGGTCGAAATTTCCTGCAATTTTTGTATTGCAGCGTGTATGTTTGAAAAATTTCCCGCTTTGAGTATGATTTTGTTATCGTTGTTGTAAATAGAATTTATAAGTGTTTCCACCCCGCTTTTAGTAGCCATTTGGTTAACTTTTTCGGTTGGGATTTTCTCTTCTGTATATTTTGTGGCGAGTTGTAGAGTGAGTTTCTCTACCTCGTCACACAGGTCGCTCATTGTGCCTGTTTGTTTAAGGGCTTTCAATTTGCCTCCTATTTGGTCGGATGTCACTTTAGAGGAACAATGTTCCGTTATTTTGGTAATGAGTTGAGTGATATTCTCGGCTCCTGTAATCGTCTGTCGGGCTTTGCCTGTCAATCTTGTTTTAATAAATTTTAAAACTGTTTCGTGTGCTGTGGTTTTTTGTGCCGTGGTTGCTTCACTAAAATCTTAGTCAACAGTGTCTATGAAGAGACTTACTGCGTCGAGAAAAGCGTTTAAGTTATCTGGGGTCCTGCCACGGTCGCCATTTAGGATATTTTCTTTAGTTAGCGATGGCTGGCTGGGAAAACCCAATCAGGTCGCAATAAACAGACTCTTTTGAGTGGTCGATGGGTCAATTGGACTAGGTCCGAAAGCGTCGAGCTCTTAAGTCAGGATGATTTATTATCGGTAATTACATGGGTTTTTATACATATTTAGATTTCGTAACTTATATGTGGCAGAAAGGGCGCTGTAGAGAATAAAAAAGACATGAGACGGCTGGAGTGACCAATACCCGAAATTGCTTATTCTTACTTTATTGACCGTATGTTAAGCGCCTGAGTTTGTTATTTGATGCCTCCGCGTTGCATGCTATCGGCCCTAGCGCGTCGCAAGTAGGTGGAAACGAAAGCGATAGATCGATGCAACTTGGTGACGAGTGTTTTCCAGTTGTGTTGTTTATTATTGCATAACTATGCGTTTTGTGTTTTGGTCGTTGCTTCGGTGCTGGTCGAGTAAACTAGTTTGTTTTCATTGGATTTATATTTTTATGGCACTACTCTTTTTATGGTATGCTACAACGACTCAGTGTCGACTTTAGTTGTCTATTTTTCGCACTATTCCACTAATAGATTTTTCGTACAACACAATTATAGGCTTTTTTGTTTTTGTGCGGTTCCACGATCACGGTCGCCATGAGGTGTTATGAGGTGTTTTTCGGATGGCATGACTTCGTGGTTTGAATCTGTTTATTTCAATAAAGTAAAGGTCCGGCGCGAGTGAGACTTCCTAGTCGGTTTGTTAAAACATCTGGTGTGCATATAATATTGACGAAAGTTACATAACAGAGAAAAGGCTAGAGGGCTGTTTACTGCCTGTGAGGTCTGCATATTTTAGGTTTATTGCGGAAGGTATCGGGTAAGCAAAATAAGTAAAAAGCAATTAACTAGGTTCTTGGAATTTGGACTGAAGCTACTTTACTATATAGTATTAATGTACTTCACCATCTCTGTTCGCGCTGGTATAGTTCCCGTTAGGTGATCATGTACACCAAATGGAATTTTACAGATATTATATTCGGAACTTAGTGATAATGTTAGTCTCTTGAAGTCTATATTTGCTTTATGGTTAAGTAAAAAATCAGTGCCGAGCAAGCCTGCTATATAGCTAGGTAGCTGGGTCACTACGTTAAACTTTACTCTAAATTTATAATGTTGGAAATTTACTACGGTATCAACGGAGCCTAATGACTCGGTTATCCCGTTTATTATGTCATCATGATTTATATATACTTTAGGAGGTAAATATTTTTCATGTAAAAGACAGCATGAAGCTCCACTATCTATTATAAAATTAATAGTAGTATTGGATATATTGAATTTAATTCGTGGGGATTGAACAAGTCTCGACGAAATAAATCAATCAGATTCGCTCCTCCTGTCGATTCTGTTGCTGACTATGGTTGCGTTGGTTTTGTTGTGGTTGCTGTTGTCGAGGGGCTTCATCCTCTCGCTCAGCCACATTAGTATGTTCTTGTCTATTGTTATTGAACCTGCCGCGGTTGTTAGAAGTTCTATTATTATACCGCGGTTGGTAGTTATTATCATTTTTGATGGGTTATAGTTATGGTTATTCTCGTAGTTATTGTTCGGGTAATATCTGTTATTGTTTTGGTAATTATTATTATTACCTCTTCCACGAAAGCGTCTGTTCCCTCGACCTCTCCAGGGTCGGTTTCGGCCTCTTTGATGTCCTCTCTGTTTATTTCCGGTTAACCAGAGGGTTGTTTCGCTTCCCCTTGACGTTCCCGAAGCGCATTCTAAAGCGTCGGAAATCGCCTTCGTTCAGGGTCTGCGGATTTTTAGCTTTAAGGAGAAACTGAGTAGTACTGTCCTTGAGTCCCTCAATGAAGGTGCGTACTGCAACCGTTTCAACTAGGTTGCTAGCAGCAGCTTCAGTGGCAAGTGTTCCTTGCGAAACATGTGCCGAAGCCAATTTTGAGGCTGATTTATTTCATCTCCAAAATCATTTATACTTTTAGTTTTTCGGGTGGTGCCGGTCATTTCATTCTCGACCGCTTTTGGTGTTAATTTAACCTCAAATTTGTTCTTCAGGGTTTGAAAAGCCTCGTTGATGGTTGTAATTCCAGCGAGTGCTCCGTGTGCAGTTCCTGTCAGTGTTATTTTTAAAAATTTTATTGGGGCTTATTACGGGAGTCACTTCACGGTGAAATGACAACCGTAATAGGCACAGTGAAAGTGATTTCCATTTGATTTGCATGCGTCTTTTTTCACTGTGAGATTTCTTGACTTCGTTCTCACCGCGAGGTGACATCCGTAATAAGCCCCATTGTTTTCGCTTCGGGTACCTCCTCAGCGTAATCTCTCAGGAGTTCGATACTTTCAGTGTATTGGAGCAATTCTGTTGCCGAACCTTTAGTGCTAAACTGATATTTAACTTTTGCCTCGTAGCCATTGTCAGGTTTTCTTCTCCTTCGTCGTCTCCTATCTCGTCTCCTTTGTCGGACTCCACGTCTCCTTTCTCCTCAATGTTCTTTACTTCGTCTTGGGAAGGGTCGAGATCGGTTTCTAGTTTTCCGAGACACTGCCTTGCAATTTGTGTCAAGGTCAGGTATCTCGTCGCTAGCTCCTGTTCGTAGATTGTTCCTTCGGAGCGTTGCACAAACTTTTTAGCCTCTGCTAAAATACTTTTTCCCTCTCTGATTCTCTTTTGGCGCGTTGGCGCAGAGGTTCGATTTGTAGGGGATCAAAAAATCGCTTAGGCACATATGATTTTCGGATTTTAGGGATCAAAATAAGATACTTTGCTCAAGAAACCATACCTCTAAAATGAATTCTGATGTCCCTTGTACTAACGTGTAGGTCAAATTTCAGTGCCCCAATCGAGTCCAAATGTATGACCGACCCCCACTAACTTTGGAGGGCCAACCCACCCATGCTAGTGTTACCCCCCTGGGACCCCCCTAGGGGGTCTCCCATACAAAAATATCAAAAAATCACCATTTTTGGCACTTTATATGACAAAAATCAGTGTAATGGCTATTATTTTTCCGCACAAATGAAGTTTCTAGGAAAAAAATGTTTTTTTTTTGTTTTTGGATTTTTGTTTTCTCCTGCTTCGCATGGGATTCGGTCCTGAGTCTTCAGCGCATACATACACAATTACACATATTTCTGAGCCATTCTCATTGCCGATGGCGTTTGCAGTTGACGTCCTTTTGAACATAAAATCGTATATCTCTCTGTTACATCATATGCAATATTTTTTTTTCGACCAGTCAGGCGAGCACCGCTGGTATGCTACCACAGCGGCTACCATGCACGGACGCTCCGTTTCCACTGTTCCCACGCATACTGTAGAACCAGAGTGAATAAATAGAGTGACGCAGAGTCTGAAACCAGAAAAACCAAACGAACACTGCAAAGTCGGGTGTTTTCGTCAATGAAATAGTCTGCTGGGAGGCAACAAAAATCCATCCACTGTTTCCTCACAATCGGATTCTTCGGGAATATATTTTTTTCTGATGTCATTTTCAAATCTGGCTGAGAGTAAATTTTTTCTAGCTTGATTTTGTTGGTCGTTAATTTGAGTAACTATCTGATTGATTCTATTCTGTAGATGAATGTAGATTTTTCTTTGTTCGTTGTTTTCGTTAATAAGCAAATGGTTGTTGATTTCAAGATCTTGAATATCTTGAGATATTTCGACCAAATCATTATTATCCAGGTTTCCTGTTATTTGTTTAATTCCTGTTCCTAAGAAATTTAGCAACCCTCGCTTGGACCTTTTTCTAAGTCGTAGTTCATCGTAAAAATGCACGGTGTTGCTAAGTTTCATGTATAAAATTTCGGTCATTTCGCTGAAATTTCCATAATGTTCAAGTCCTTTGAGATTAGCTTGCAGTTTTGTGAAAACATGCTTGTATTTATCAAGATCGATGATGTGAATCATTTTATGTTCACCGAGTTTCAAAAAACTACATCCATTCTGTAATGTTAGCAGTCCCGGGTTGTTTTCTAGGTTAGTAATTTGGATTGACTGTGACGTAATTGATTGAATTTGGAATAAGGTGTAAACAAGGATTGATATTCTGCGTGCATCCATTCTATTTCTCGATATCCTCTCGAGGATTTCGCTCAAGTGTTCCTTCAACGTCGATTTGCCTTCGGCGTTGGTCCTAGGTGATTTTAACTTGTGCAATTACACTGGTTCACTCGCGACTCTCTGATATTCCCTCAAAGATTAGGATTTTAACACGAATCGACACTAAGTATTTTTTCACCTTCCTGCAGCGACTGCGCCAATTAGGTTGAGACCGTTTCGGTAGAGGTTTTTAAAAATAAAAAGCTAAGCTACTCTGGTCGAACACTCAAACTGGAATGAATTTATTGTTTTAATAATCCTATCTCCTAACTGAATTAGCTTACCAAGCACTATGCGCCGGCTGCTCAGGTATGTTCTCACGGTGGTTGCTTGATGGTTGCCCACTGGCCGATGAACGGATGCGCGTGTGCTGACGCGGTGATACTTGATAACGCAGGTTGTCGGTTTATGTTGGTTGTCTTTTTAAAAGTTGAAAAGGCTGTACGTAACTCATATATGCTTTTAAAACTACTCCTACGTGGTATGTAGCTGCTGAATAAACCGCATCCCGTATATACGTTCGGGCCTGCCTTTCTCCAGAGCGTCGCCTTCGCTCGCGCTGCTTCACCGTTGTACCGCGTACCATACGACTTGCGGAAGGAGTAAAACGGGCGGTCAGCGTCAGGTCAGCCGGGCCCTACTCGGCTATTCGTGGACATTCAATCCATAGTTGCACTACTGCCCGCCTGGTTGATTGTCGGCGCTACCTTGTTGCGCTCGTCACAATAGGAAATGAACACCCCGTAACCAAGGGGCTGTATCCAGGAAGTCGAAATCCGCCAGCGAGGCAAATCCTCGGTGGCCGGCCAGACTCCACCGGGTGGTATAACAGAGGCGCAGCTCTTCCATGAGCTCCGGAATGGTGACCCGACCAAGCAGAATACTAGCCAGCAAGAATAGTAATCAATATCCATTGGTTCCGACCTAGGCTGAGGTTTCGGGTGAAACGGCCTAGGAGGAGGTTGTATTGCATGCTGATTCTGGAAGAAAGGTCGGCAGCTTCGCCCGGGGTGCGGAGGCATTCTGTGTTGATCAAAATGTCTTGGTGCTGGAATTGGTGGTGGAGCGGGAGGGTGTCTTCTTAGGGGTGGCCTTGGAGGTGTTCTATCAACTTCCAAGTCTCTCTGTTTGGGTATTATGGTCGCTTGTTCGTCCCGAAAGGGAGCTGATGTGGCATCTAAATTCACGTACTCTGAACAAAACTGGTACAGCTGATTCAGCGTTTTTGGATTAAATGTTTTCTATAGCTGACAGAGAGGTTTTTCTAGACCTCTAATGAAGGAGTCCGTCACTTTGTCACGAAAATAATTAATGTGTGACTTCGCGTGTTGGAAAAATATGTCGTCTGTTTGTAGCTGTGCTACTATAGTCGATAATAGTTCGTTAATTCTAGAAAAATACCCACTCAAACTTTCATTTCGTTGGGTAAGTTCGACTTAGCTCATAATCGAGAGTTTTCAGATCTTTTTTATCTCTATGATAGAGAAGCAGAGTTCTTTTCATTCCCGCCCAATCCTAATAAATATTGTTCGAGTTTAAGATGTCGGCGGCTTCGCCTCTAATCTTTCAACCAACCGAACGTTGTATTAGCTCGAGTTGAGCCTTAGTTGCACCCGCTTCTCGGTACATGCCAAAAATACCTTCCACATCGGTTAACCAAGCCAATAATTCGGTTGGTTTCCCATCAAAAGGTTGGAGGTCACGGATGAAATCCGGAAGCCGTCCAATATCAATGAACTACTGCATCGTTAATGCAGGGGTTGGTTTCTCTACAGCGTTCGGAGCTGGATTTGACATTATTCTTCCGAAATAAATGTCTAATCGACTCTTTTTCTTAATCCAAAACCCCTTGTTCTTGGCGTCTTTCCGGAGCTCAAGTATCATCTCGCCAGTGCGAGATCGGCGGATACTCCGCACATCCGCCCCCAGATCATCTAAATTCAAGTACTCTAAACAAAACTGGTACGCCTGATTCAGCGTTTCTGGATTAAATGTGTTCTATAGCTGACAGAGAGGTTTTTCTAGAACTCTAATAAAAGAGTCCGTCACTTTGTCACGAAAATAATTAATGTATGACTTCGCGTGTTGGAAAAATATTTCGTCTGTTTGTAGCTGTGCTGCTATAGTCGATAATAGTTCGTTAATTCTAGAAAAATACCCACTCAACTTTCGTTTTGTTGGGTAAGTTCGACTTAGCTCATAATCGAGAGTTTTCAGATCTCTTTTATCTCTATAATAGAGAAGCAGAGTTCTTTCCATTCCCGCCCAATCATAATAAATATTTCTCGGGTCCTCAGGAGTTAATGCAGAGAAGCACTTGCCTGACACTGAGGCATTGCGTATGCCAATATATCTGTCTACTGCCCCCAAACGTGTTTGTGCAGCAGACGCAAGTTTGCATACATGCTTCACAGGAAGCAACTCTACTTCCTTTAACACTCCTTTGGAACGCCTCTCCACGAATGCATTTCCGTACTGGCAACGCCTAATTGTTTCCGTGCCAAACATGAATTTTAGAACACCTTGTGTCCTCACCCCATAATCCAGTGATAGAATACGACAACCATTGTTGGTACACGTTTGCTGGTGTTCCTTCTATCATCTTCATTTGGAACTTCTTCCCTACTAGCCCTCTGTAGGCGTTCCACATTCCCTTTCCAGACCAGTCCATTTCCATCGTTTCAGCATGGGTTGTTGCATCTGTCAAATACTCACCATAATACCATGTGGTGGTACTCCCTACCACATCCTTCTTAATGCCCTTTGTCCACCCAATAAATTCAGGGACTTGTGAGTGGAGCTTTCTAAGCATGGCCCATGGAAACGAGGCCTTATGCGCCTGTCTAGCTACACCGAATATAGCAATGTGCAATACTCTTGTGACCAAGTCTGAATGATCCCTACGTGAGCCTTTGAGAATGTTAGCTATAGAAGCTATTTCAGGGACTCCGGACAGCTGTGCAACCATCGCGTTTACCCACTTGGCCTGGTACTCTACCCCTGCTGTTTCACACAACCCAATTAACAATGCTGCTGGCCCCAGTTGCTGCATTAAAGCACTCTGCATAGAGGGAGGAAAATTGGCCCCATAAGTGAATGCTAAATGATGAGCCTGAACCCCCCAAGCATGCACATCTATCACTTTCTCCAGGCCCCCCAACTCCCCTTTCTTGTAAAGATTATTGAGATAAACCCCTTCATTGCATCTAAATCTGAATGCATAGATCAGACACAATTGCATTTGGAAAGTCCCCCTTGCATCTTTGGCAGCTGAAGTGTTTACGAACTCCAAACCATACCCCTTACAGAGAGCGCCAAAATATACCTTTAGTTGGCCGATTACAGCGCTCTTTCCGTTAATGGTTACCTCCTTGTCGTCTTTAGCTTTTTCTCTAACAGTTCCTGAGTTATTAGCCCCCTGCTTGGCAAGGGTGTAAAGAGTCCAGATCAGGGAGGTAATCCTCATTGTCTCGTCAATATTGATTAGATCTACCTCAGTGAACTCATACATTGCAGCATAGAACTCATGCAGGTGAAGAACGAGGAACCTCATCTTCTTGTTTAACTCAGGGTTCAGGGTAGGCTTAGCCAAACCTCCTGATGCTACTTCTTCATTCTTCAGATTGTAGAGCTTGCGCCTTTTGCCACCAGCTGCTTGAGCATCGACTTTCATTTTTCGGCAGTTTTGTTCTCCTGAGGGATGCACGTGTTCTTACTTCCAACGGTTAATTTTTGGCTTGGGTTCGAGTCAGTTGTCCGATAGCTCTTAAGGGTCCGAAGTTGGTTGGATGGACATCAGCCAACGGTGAAATAAAACGGCTTCCAGCCAAACGTATTTTTCCTGCACTCGCGGGGAACTGGATTTCACATTGGCGATAAATACACTTTCTTTAATTTACACCAACACCGAGCTAACACTATTATTTTATTAACTATTTGTCTTAAATCTAATTAACATTTCGAGCTTTATTTAATCGTGTCAGTAGCGAAAGAGAAGAGAGATCATCTGCGCTAAGCGCTTTTATAGACTCGAACCCAAGCCAAAAATTAACCGCGAATTAGAATCGCAGCCAGTTGATGCAGTTCCTTCTGTCACTCGGTTGTCATGTTGATACTGAGCTACTTGCATCGCGCCGGGGGGAATACGCCCGCTCCAATAGGGTGGTTCACCAACAGTTCGAGTTTAAGATGTCGGCGGCTTCGCATCTAATCTTTCTACCAACCGAACGTTGTATTAGCTCGAGTTGAGCCTTAGTTGCACCCGCTTCTCGGTACATGCCAAAAATACCTTCCACATCGGTTAACCAAGCCAATAATTCGGTTGGTTTCCCATCAAAAGGTTGGAGGTCACGGATGAAATCCGGAAGCCGTCCAATATCAATGAACTACTGCATCGTTAATGCAGGGGTTGGTTTCTCTACAGCGTTCGGAGCTGGATTTGACATTATTCTTCCGAAATAAATGTCTAATCGACTCTTTTTCTTAATCCAAAACCCCTTGTTCTTGGCGTCCTTCCAGAGCTCAAGTATCATCTCGCCAGTGCGAGATCGGCGGATACTCCGCACATCCGCCCCCAGATCCTTGAGCTGGATTTCCACCCTCATCTTCTTCAAGACTTCTGAGTACTTCGACCCATCCGTCTTGAGTATGAGGGCATCACCCCTACTCCGCGCCTTTTTGACCTTGTTTGGTCCTCTGGCCGCTCCGCCATCATGTCGCGTCGCACCTTCCCGACGCTTCCTACCCTCTACGGTAGTCCAAGGGTTGGCGGTAGCCTCCACCTGTGCCTTTTCCGCGGTGGACCTTGAACCGGTTGGCGTGTGTTCCCGTGGGAGTAGCACGACCAATCGTTTCTTGGTGTTCCCGGGGGCCGTTTCCCCCGGGGACTGCCTCGTTCGCTTAGCGACCTGCCCCGTGGAGCAGACCGACGCGAACGAGGGGGCGTCTGTCTGCACCTCTTTAGATGCAGTCGCCCTCCCGTTCCTGGCCGCTTTCTCGGCCGCCTTCACCCGAGCTACGAGTTCTTCGTGCTCCTTTCTGGCTTCATCAATGGTGCTCCGAAGCAGGAGGAGGCTCTGCTTCAGGTCGCCAGCGATGTTTCGCCTGTTCGCCGAGAACTCGATTATGGCATCGAGTTGTTCAGACAGCGCCGCCACTCTTGGCCGCGTGTCCATACACCTTTCGACGGCCTTGACTAGCAAGGGACCGTCCACCGAGATGTCTGGTGTAGACACCAACGGGTTCGCCGTTTTTCCACCTCCAGACTTCGCCGCATCCGTCTCCGCCTTCTTCTGCGGAGACCGCTGGATGCCACAAGACCGCTGGATGCCACGTCGGTTGGGGGCATGCCGGTTTTCAATTCCATCTTGTCCGAGAAACTTCCTATTACAGCGCTATGCTTGGACCACAAGACTGGATTATATCCAACACGTGATTCAAGAGGTTTGCTAGACCAGCTCTCTAGCGCTTGCTCGTAATTACTAAGGGTTTCAGGGTGTAGAGGTCGGAGGTTGGCGCGGTATCCTAAAAGGTTGGGGGTAGGAATACCACCAGCGGGCGTTAAATTTTCCGGTAGAGGGTCATAGTTGACATTTCCGTGACCTCGAAATTTCAGTAAGGCTTGGACGGTCCTTCTGGTCACGAGTGGTGAGATGCTGATTTCGTAACAGTTATGGTTGTCAGCGTTTGGTTGTCCAAAATCTCCACCAATATGTCCATCTCTCCTCTTTTTCGGAACGGTGGATACGGGAACGTTCGGGACATAATCATACCCGGTCTTGTCCTTGAAACGTCCTAATCCCTCCAGCCAATCATAGATTTCGGCTGGCACTACGACGGTGTCGGAGTTGAGTAAACGTTCTAGGTCCTCGACATCAACGTCGTCTTCTGCTGCTGTCCAAGTGGCACTCTGTCCTGTCTCATGAGCGATCTTCAACATATGTAAGAGAACATATGCAACATATGCGGAGGCATTCTGTGTTGATCAAAATGTCTTGGTGCTGGAATTAGTGGTGGAGCGGGAGGGTGTCTTCTTACGGGTGGCCTTGGAGGTGTTCTATCAACTTCCAAGTCTCTCGGTTTGGGTATTATGGTCGCTTGTTCGTTCCGAAAGGGAGCTGATGTGACATCTAAATTCAAGTACTCTAAACAAAACTGGTACGCCTGATTCAGCGTTTCTGGATTAAATGTTTTCTATAGCTGACAGAGAGGTTTTTCTAGAATTCTAATAAAAGAGTCCGTCACTTTGTCACGAAAATAATTAATGTATGACTTCGCGTGTTGGAAAAATATTTCGTCTGTTTGTAGCTGTGCTGCTATAGTCGATAATAGTTCGTTAATTCTAGAAAAATACCCACTCAACTTTCGTTTTGTTGGGTAAGTTCGACTTAGCTCATAATCGAGAGTTTTCAGATCTCTTTTATCTCTATAATAGAGAAGCAGAGTTCTTTCCATTCCCGCCCAATCATAATAAATATTTCTCGGGTCCTCAGGAGTTAATGCAGAGAAGCACTTGCCTGACACTGAGGCATTGCGTATGCCAATATATCTGTCTACTGCCCCCAAACGTGTTTGTGCAGCAGACGCAAGTTTGCATACATGCTTCACAGGAAGCAACTCTACTTCCTTTAACACTCCTTTGGAACGCCTCTCCACGAATGCATTTCCGTACTGGCAACGCCTAATTGTTTCCGTGCCAAACATGAATTTTAGAACACCTTGTGTCCTCACCCCATAATCCAGTGATAGAATACGACAACCATTGTTGGTACACGTTTGCTGGTGTTCCTTCTATCATCTTCATTTGGAACTTCTTCCCTACTAGCCCTCTGTAGGCGTTCCACATTCCCTTTCCAGACCAGTCCATTTCCATCGTTTCAGCATGGGTTGTTGCATCTGTCAAATACTCACCATAATACCATGTGGTGGTACTCCCTACCACATCCTTCTTAATGCCCTTTGTCCACCCAATAAATTCAGGGACTTGTGAGTGGAGCTTTCTAAGCATGGCCCATGGAAACGAGGCCTTATGCGCCTGTCTAGCTACACCGAATATAGCAATGTGCAATACTCTTGTGACCAAGTCTGAATGATCCCCACGTGAGCCTTTGAGAAAGTTAGCTATAGAAGCTATTTCAGGGACTCCGGACAGCTGTGCAACTACCGCGTTTACCCACTTGGCCTGGTACTCTACCCCTGTTGTTTCACACAACCCAATTAACAATGCTGCTGGCCCCAGTTGCTGCATTAAAGCACTCTGCATAGAGGGAGGAAAATTGGCCCCATAAGTGAAGGCTAAATGATGAGCCTGAACCCCCCAAGCATGCACATCTATCACTTTCTCCAGGCCCCCCAACTCCCCTTTCTTGTAAAGATTATTGAGATAAACCCCTTCATTGCATCTAAATCTGAATGCATAGATCAGACACAATTGCATTTGGAAAGTCCCCCTTGCATCTTTGGCAGCTGAAGTGTTTACGAACTCCAAACCATACCCCTTGCAGAGAGCGCCAAAATATACCTTTAGTTGGCCGATTACAGCGCTCTTTCCGTTAATGGTTACCTCCTTGTCGTCTTTAGCTTTTTCTCTAACAGTTCCTGAGTTATTAGCCCCCTGCTTGGCAAGGGTGTAAAGAGTCCAGATCAGGGAGGTAATCCTCATTGTCTCGTCAATATTGATTAGATCTACCTCAGTGAACTCATACATTGCAGCATAGAACTCATGCAGGTGAAGAACGAGGAACCTCATCTTCTTGTTTAACTCAGGATTCAGGGTAGGCTTAGCCAAACCTCCTGATGTTACTTCTTCATTCTTCAGATTGTAGAGCTTGCGCCTTTTGCCACCAGCTGCTTGAGCATCGACTTCCATTTTTCGGCAGTTTTGTTCTCCTGAGGGATGCACGTGTTCTTACTTCCAACGGTTAATTTTTGGCTTGGGTTCGAGTCAGTTGTCCGATAGCTCTTAAGGGTCCGAAGTTGGTTGGATGGACATCAGCCAACGGTGAAATAAAACGGCTTCCAGCCAAACGTATTTTTCCTGCACTCGCGGGGAACTGGATTTCACATTGGCGATAAATACACTTTCTTTAATTTACACCAACACCGAGCTAACACTATTATTTTATTAACTATTTGTCTTAAATCTAATTAACATTTCGAGCTTTATTTAATCGTGTCAGTAGCGAAAGAGAAGAGAGATCATCTGCGCTAAGCGCTTTTATAGACTCGAACCCAAGCCAAAAATTAACCGCGAATTAGAATCGCAGCCAGTTGATGCAGTTCCTTCTGTCACTCGGTTGTCATGTTGATACTGAGCTACTTGCATCGCGCCGGGGGGAATACGCCCGCTCCAATAGGGTGGTTCACCAACAGTTCGAGTTTAAGATGTCGGCGGCTTCGCATCTAATCTTTCTACCAACCGAACGTTGTATTAGCTCGAGTTGAGCCTTAGTTGCACCCGCTTCTCGGTACATGCCAAAAATACCTTCCACATCGGTTAACCAAGCCAATAATTCGGTTGGTTTCCCATCAAAAGGTTGGAGGTCACGGATGAAATCCGGAAGCCGTCCAATATCAATGAACTACTGCATCGTTAATGCAGGGGTTGGTTTCTCTACAGCGTTCGGAGCTGGATTTGACATTATTCTTCCGAAATAAATGTCTAATCGACTCTTTTTCTTAATCCAAAACCCCTTGTTCTTGGCGTCCTTCCGGAGCTCAAGTATCATCTCGCCAGTGCGAGATCGGCGGATACTCCGCACATCCGCCCCCGGATCCTTGAGCTGGGTTTCCCCCCTCATCTTCTTCAAGACTTCTGAGTACTTCGACCCATCCGTCTTGAGTATGAGGGCATCACCCCTACTCCGCGCCTTTTTGACCTTGTTTGGTCCTCTGTCCGCTCCGCCATCATGTCGCGTCGCACCTTCCCGACGCTTCCTACCCTCTACGGTAGTCCAAGGGTTGCCCGTAGCCTCCACCTGTGCCTTTTCCGCGGTGGACCTTGAACCGGTTGGCGTGTGTTCCCGTGGGAGTAGCACGACCAATCGTTTCTTGGTGTTCCCGGGGGCCGTTTCCCCCGGGGACTGCCTCGTTCGCTTAGCGACCTGCCCCGTGGAGCAGACCGACGCGAACGAGGGGGCGTCTGTCTGCACCTCTTTAGATGCAGTCGCCCTCCCGTTCCTGGCCGCTTTCTCGGCCGCCTTCACCCGAGCTACGAGTTAATGAGAGTAAATTCATCAAAAAAGTGTAAAATGACATAAAACGAGTAATTTACTCTGTCTGTGTAAATATAGATCTATCTTCTAGCTCAATTATCAAATCTCCATCAGCAGTTCCATAATTGTCCTTAGAGGAAGTATTATCTACTTTGTACCAACATGTAGTTCCATAGTTGATCCGTTTGTCTTCTTGAATGTGTCTCAGCATAACCATCTTGTGTTTCATGATTGCTTCATGGATAAAATTGACGCCAGCAAAGCCAGAGTACCTATCGAATTCATCACGTTGCAGCAGTTTCTTTCTCTTGTCGTCATCCCCAAATTTTGAAACAGCTTTACCAGAAAAGACAGGAGCTCTGACATGCAGAATCTCTGCCTGCGCCTGCCAGGCGAATAGCCTGCAACAGATCGCCAACGCGGTGAGAAACTCTGTCCACGAAGCCACCCACTACACTCCTTACTTTGTCCTGTTTGGTCGGAACATGGTATCCGACGGCCGAGAATATCGGCATCTGCGCGACGCGCCGACTCCGGGTAACGACAAGCTAGTAGACGAGAAGAGGGAAAAGCTGCTTGAAGATACGGGGAGCGGAACCGCGGATTTGAGAGTGTGGCTTTCCGGCCCGCTACAACTTGTTGCTTGCCAATGAGATCCTTGCCCTTATGATTGTGTCCTGAATTTCTTCGAGGATGTCGTTGATGGTATCTATGTAGAGTATCAAGGTTAGTGCGTCGATTTCCTCCAAAATGATCTTGTTTGTTATGGATTGCTGTTCTATTAATTTGTTGATCGTAGAAGTCATGTCTTTGATTCTGTTGTTGATAACGTTGTTCACCTGGAACTGTCTGTTGTTTTCGTTGATTAATTTGTTCATCGTTGTGTTTAAAAGTCTCAGGTCATCTGCGTCGGGGTTGCCTGCTAACCACTTCCATGCGCTGCCGAGAGTATCCCATCGCTTAGCTCGCCTACTTTTAGTTGGTTTCAATTGGTAAAAATTGTTAGCTAATGTTCTACTTTTCTGTAAAATTAACTGTGTCATTGGAAGTTGTGTATCTGTTTGTCTAGCTACTTTACTGAATAAAAATACATTTGCTTCTAAATCGGTAAGATTGATTGGATGAATAATTTTAGTTACTCCTGTTTGAATCCTACATTCTCTGTGTTTAACTAACAATACAGGATCGGAATTAAGGTCTTTGATTTCTAAGTGTTGTAGTCTAGTAAATGTCATACAAAAAGTTATAGTAATAATGATAATTCCTGTTATTTTGAACATTTTTTTTTTGTTATTTCAATCTTTTGATTTTATTCTTGTGCCTCTTGATATTCCTACTATTTTCAAATGTCCTATCAGTGACTTTTTGTGCGATAGTTTTCTTAGCTCTAGGTTCTAGTTTTTTCCTCAAATTGGGTTTAACGAATACTTCTTGATTTTCGTTTAGATCTGGAGGCTCTTCTTTGAATTTGTTTTGTTTTTCTTGTCTTGCTTTTGCTTTATCTAAATTTTTTCTTACTTTCGTGAAGATCTCTTGGGCGTTGTTATCATTGTCCGGTCGGTTGGCGATGTTGTTCTGGTTGAATAAGACCTCATTAGGGGTGTAGCCAGTAGATGAATGAACACTAGAATTATAAAGGGAAACTGTTAGTTGAATTAAAGCGGGGGTATCTGAGTTAGGAAATTTGTGTTTGTTTGTATTTAGCGTTTCGATGATCGTCGAGTGGGTCTTCTCCACTTGTCCGTTACTCTCCGATGATGATGCGTATTTCAGGCAGGTTCCAATATTATCCAGGTATTCCCTTAACTGTATCGATCTGAAAGTAGTCTCATGATCTGTGATTATTTCTCTTGGATTACCAAATGTACAAAAGTATTGTGCCAGAGCGTTTTTAACATCTATGAGATTTTTCGTGTCCATTGGTATTAGCTGAGCATGTTTTGAAAAAGCGTCGACTAAGGAGAGGAAGTTACATTTGTCTATTGAGAATATGTCCATGTGTAATCTGTCAAGTGGTTTTTCAGTGATCGGTCGGGGAGAAATTTTAATATTGTAAGGTCTTCTGTCATATTTATGCATATTACAGATCGTACATGTGTTAACAATTGTCTTGATTTTTGCGTGCATACCCGGGAAAAAGTAGCTTCGTTTCAGTTGGTTTTCGTTTTCGGTTATCCCTCTGTGGGCGCGTTCGTGCTCTTTAGTGATAATCAAATTTTGTCTGTTCTCATTTGCTACATCTTCGACTCTATGTTGTGTAATTACGAAGTGTCCAGATTTTTCAAAATGTTGTTTGTAAACTTCTTGTATTGTGCCAATTAGGTTTTCGGGAGCCATAATAGTCGATTGTTTATTGTTATGATATCTTTTTAGCATGTCTGTAATTAATTCTTCATTGAATTCTTGTCTGCAAATAGTAACTGGATTGTAGTTTGGAAAAGGGGGATTCTGTGAGCTCCGTATCCAAGTTAGCAATTTTGAATATGATTTGGTTGTGGTAGTAGTTGATTGGTCGTTCTGTACAATGAATATAGTGGTCGTCTGAAATGTCTGCAGAGTGTACTGTTTCAGTGTCTGTTAAGTCATTGTTGTTGTCATTTGTTTCTGTCGGGGGATCGTTTTGTTCAGCGGCAGTCTCAAGATTCTCTGAATCTGATGTAGATATCTCAGAAATGTTTACGTTGACGGTTGTGTGGTTTTCTATTTTCCGACTAAGGGCGTCTGCGACAACATTCGTTTTTCCTTCCTTATATTGTACGTCATAATCAAAATTTTCTAAATCAAGCCTCCATCTTAAAATTTTTGAATTCTTTGTAGAGTTTTTAATAAACGTAAGGGGTTTGTGGTCAGTTATCAATGTAAATTTATTTCCATACAGATACGCTCGATATTTGTCCACTGCCCACATAATTGCTAGTGCCTCTTTCTCTGTCGTAGAGTAGTTAACTTCTGTTTTGTTTAGAGTTCTACTACCGAAAGCAATAGGTTTCTCTACGTTGTTCTGAATTTGCGATAATACCGCGCCCAACGCATAGTTACTGGCGTCGGTTGTCAATATAAAAGGAAGATTGAAATCCGGATAGGTAAGAATCTGATCTGAAGTTAAAATCTGTTTAAGTTTTTCGAATCCTTTCTTATAGTCTTCGTCATGTATATTAATTTGCCCATCTTTCTTCAAATACCTCGTAAGAGGTTTAGCTAATTTAGCGTAGTCTCTTATGAAGCGTCTGTAGTATCCAGTAAGCCCTAGAAATTGTTTGATTTCTTTTTGCGTAGCTGGAATTTTCCAATCAAGAATTTTTGTAATCTTTGTAGGGTCTGGCTTTATCCCTTGAGGTGTAATTACGTGTCCCAGGAACTCTGTGTCTCTTCTCAAAAACTCACATTTGTCGAGCTGTATTTTGAGATTGAATTCAGAGAGCCTTTTCAAAACTTTTCCAACATTTTCCAAATGATTTTTAAGATTGTATCCGATGATAATATCATCTAAATACACATAGCATATTACATCAATAAAATCTTGTAAAATATTATTCATTGCACGCTGGAAAGTTGCAGGTGCATTTTTAAGACCGAAGGGCATTCTCGTAAATTCGAAATGGCCTTGGTCGGTAGAAAAAGCTGTTTTGGATTTATGTAGAGGATCCATCTCAATCTGATGGAACCCAGATTTTAGATCAAGTGTTGTGAAGTATTCAGACTTCCCCAACCTGTCTAAGATCTCCTCTATCTGAGGTATAGGGAACTTGTCGTCTATCGTTTTCTCGTTGAGTTTTCGATAGTCGATTACAACCCTAACTTTTCGTTTACCCGATGCGTCGGGTTTTTTAGGCACGACCCATATAGGGGAGGAATATGGACTCGTTGAGTGAGTTATAATTCCATTACGAAGCATTTCATTAATTTGTTCCTCAACATCTTTTTTAAAATGATGCGGGTACTTGTATGATTTGGAGTACGTCGATTTGTCGTCCTTTGTCGGTATTTGATGTTTAATAGCTGTTGTAGCAGTAAGTTTTTCGTCGGTTTTCAGTAACACTCCCTGGTTGTTCAAAATAGTTTTAATTAACTCTTGTTTTTCCAATGCGGACAGATGTTCCATTCTAATTAAGCTGGTTATTGTTTCCTCATCTAATTTGGATTTTATTTTAAGTGGTATAGGAGTGATAGTTTCAAAATTATTGACTTTTATTTTCAACTTTCCATCCATTACTGGTAAATCATCTCTGTGGGTGAGAATTCTTATGGTTGATTTATTATTTTGAGATCCGTAAAGACCTAGTTCTATTATCGCTGAATTATTAAGTTTTTGAAAATTTGGTACTAACCAATCACCATCTGTTGTTGTACTGATTTCGATGTGATGAGAGTTTAGTTTCGTCGTAGGGAAATATTTTTTGTAAGGTATACTAATGTTGCTAATTTCTAACTTCTCTTTATCATAGTCAATTTTGGCTTTAGTCTTTGCTAGAAATTGAGAGCCAATAATCCCGTCAAAAAATCGTGAAACTTAAGCTCATAATATGTCTGAGTGGGAAGGTTATATCCAATAAGGTTCCCTTTTCCTTTCCTATTAATGTTGTGGTTTCCAGAAATGTTTTTAATTTTTGTGTTTTTGCTCGATTTACAGTTTGTCAAAATGCCTGGGCGAATGATGTTCTTATTCGCACCTGTGTCAATTAAAAGTCTTATGATTTGATTGGTTTTACTATTCCGACTGGTAATGAAAGGTAAATAGTTTAAGTTGTGTTTTGGCGTCCTTGCACCCAACAAAAATTCAGATCAATGTTTTCTTCTTCGTTTTCAGAGTCCGATGATTTTTCATCATCTGTAACCTCATTGTTGTGTATTTGTCTTTTGTTAAGGGTAAGTTTGGTTCTGGTCGAACCCAGTTCCATATTTTTTTTTTTTCTTGAACGCTTGTGTCATATAAGTTCTCACCCTCCACTAGTCCACTCAACGCCCAGAACCACTTGTTTCTGCCCGACACCTGTTCACCTCTAATATTGAGAACCTTCTTTTTTGCCCCCCCCCCCCCCCCCCACCTGTTGCCCATCTCATCGGGTCCGAGACGAAATCTTTAAAGCATAAGTCATTAGTTTTCACACCAGAGCTCCATGAAGACATCCATGTCTCAAATTTTCTGCAAACAAAAGGGTCGCGCTCGTATGGGAATTCACGTTCCCCCGAAACCCAATCTTTCAAATTCCTCAGAACACTTTCCTCTGTCCATCCACGAGGCCCTCCCATGGTACTCAACCCGTGAAGACTTGCGTATACCAAATTGACACCTGCATTATTCTGACACAAAACAAATGTTAGTTTATCGACTTCAGACAAAAATTGTCGAACTATATCATCCAAAAAATCAAAACAGCCTTGTGAAACTGCAATTTTCGTAATCTCGTTAACACACAAGATTATACCAGACAATAGGTCACAAGTGATTTCTGTGTTTCGTACTGTCGAAAGTACCCTGTGATAAAAAAGTAAAGGCTTCATAAAAGTCGAGTGCATCCCGAATCCAGCCACATTTTTTGAAAACCTTTGAAGTTTTGAAAGAGCAAAAGGGTTGAAATTTTTAAAAAAAGTGTAACCACATGCGTCAACGCTCAACTTTGATTTGAGCTTCTTACTCAACAGTGCAAACTTCAGCGGGTCATGAACGAAATGAACTTCACCACCTAGTGGGCTTCTTTCAATACGCTCTTCCGACAAGTCTCCAACCTTAACTACCATTCTAAGGGCAATCGGACCTTTAGGTCCACTCCAGGTGTCCAAAATATTTAAGAATTTGACCTTTAAAGATGACAAATCAGATATGAACCCTAACACCCTAGCACGTGACTCGGCCTTATTTAATCTAGTTATACTAAACTTATTAACTACATTTACATACCTCCTCAAACCACCAAAAACAAAAATACCTGCAAACACACTCCTACTGACCAACAAATCGTTGATCAGGTCAGTCACGAAAGGGCTGGTTTCCATGAATTTTTTCATCGAGCCATTCGATTATCGACCTGTTGACGTGTCCCAGTGCTGCACCAACTGCTCCAACAACATCGAGGTTTAGCAAATGAGGTGCTATTGAGATAAATCCCTGTTTCAACCAGTCTGAGAAAGGATCGGGCCAAGTTAAACCGCCGTAGACGGTGTGATCCATAGGTAACAAAAACCTATTACTCTTATCCACAAATGCCTCAGGATTTGCATAACCTTTGTATCTTCTGCTATCTGCAAAAACCATAGCATTAAATTCCACGACTCCATCAAAGTCAGGTTTCTCAACGCGAGTTCTCCTGCGTATACCACTATAGGTTGAGGAGAGTCGGTATCGTGTTCTGGGGGTTCTGTTTTATTTTTTGTATTTAGTTGGTTTGATATTTTTTTATACGTGGAGGGATTTTTACTGTCATAATTATTGTTTTCTTTATACTCTTTTTTGGGGTGAAATTTGGATTGTTTGAAATTTTCCATGTTTGAAGCTGTGCTCTCTTTGCTTCTAAATTTGCACACAAAAGCGTAGGCCGCTTCCATATCTTCGGGGCATGCCGCCTGCGCATACCCAAAGTATGGCTCTTTTAGGCCCGCAAGAAAAGCTGCCAACGCATCCTCTTCTATAAATGCGTTGATCGCCTCCCAGTTGTCTTTATACTTTGGCTTCTGCTTGGCTAGAGATTTTATATTTTGGCATATCTCTTTTCATTTGTTGTAATATTTGTGTACTGACATATTGTCAGTCATATTTTTTTTTTTTTTTTCTTCACATAACATTTATTTGACACGGCACAAATACAATTTAATGTTTAACGGCGCCAATTATATCTGATGACTTAAAAACTAAAGCAAATTTTTTATCCTCGCTGCCGACTACGAGCTGAAATTAAGTCTAACTTAAAACTAGCATGGGATTTCCAATCAGTGTTTTGTTGTTCAATGGTCGTCTGATAATCGTCGAATGGCATGTATGGATTCGTTCTGCTGAGCCACGATGTCGTGGGTTGGGACAGAGGCTCGTAGTCCTTGGGTCCTGGTTCTGTTGTGCGGGGTCTGGTTGCTGGTTTTGTGCTTAAGGTTCAAACGTGTTCTTGTCGTTTTGTTGGGTGTAGACGGAGGGGAACGGGACTAGACTGGGGCGTGGATGGATTTCAGGAAAACGTATATAAGGGACATGTAGGATAGGTCACGGCTCGCCAAGACATCACGAACAGGAACAGCCGGCTGTCTACCCTCGGCCTGCAGGGAAGCTATTAATTTAGACCTGGCGTCACGGTGTACAGGGCATGACCAAACCACATGCTCTATGTCGTGATAACCTTCACCACAGGCACAGATACCACTTTCCCCGAGCCCAACACGACGGAGGAGCGCGTCAAATCTATAGTGATTGGACATAAGCCGGGACATCACGCAAATGAAATCCCGACCTACATCCAACCCCTTGAACCACGGGTTCGTCGATACTTTGGGGATTATGGAATGTAACCACCTTCCCAATTCCCCTCTGGTCCAAGCATTTTGCCAACTGATGATCGTATTCTGACGTACAAGTGCGAAAAATTCATTAAAGGCAATTGGTCTTTCATAAATATCACCGTTTGTTGCGCCCACCTTAGCCAAAGAGTCCGCTTTCTCATTACCCGGTATCGAGCAGTGAGAAGGGACCCACGCTAAGGTAATCTGAGTAGATTTTTCGGATAAAGCACTCAGATGTTCCCGTATTTTCCCCAGGAAATACGGAGAGTGCTTAACATCTTTCATCGATCGGAGAGCCTCAATGGAACTGAGACTGTCCGTAAAGATGAAATAATGGTCCGTGGGCATTTTTTCGATAATCCCTAGGGTGTACTGAATTGCAGCTAATTCTGCGACGTAAACAGAAGCAGGATTATCGAGCTTATGGGAGACGGTTAAATTGTTATTGAAGATACCGAAGCCAGTGGACCCATCAAGAAGTGATCCGTCAGTGTAGTACATATTGTCGCAGTTGATGTTTCGATATTTATTGGAAAAAATTTTAGGGATCTGCTGCACGCGTAAATGATCCGGGATTCCACGAGTTTCTTCTATCATGGATGTATCGAAAAACACAGTAGAATCAGAAGTATTTGATAAGTCGACACGATTTGGAATATTCGAAGAAGGGTTAATATTTTGGGACATGTGATTGAAATACAATGTCATAAAACGGGTTTGAGAATTAAGTTCGATTAACCTTTCAAAATTTTCAATCACGGGACGGTTCAAGACCTCACATTTGATTAGAATACGAGAAGACAGGCTCCAGAAGCGGTTTTTCAATGGTAGTACTCCAGCTAAAACCTCCAAACTCATCGTATGGGTCGACTGCATGCAACCTAAGGCGATACGCAAACAACGATATTGTATTCGCTCCAGTTTGATCAAATGTGTGTTTGCTGCGGAGCGGAAGCAGAAACACCCGTATTCAATAACAGACAATATCGTTGTTTGGTAAAGCCTTATAAGGTCTCCTGGATGGGCTCCCCACCATTGTCCGGTTATTGTACGAAGAAAATTCACTCTTTGTTGACATTTTTTCATCAGATACCTCACGTGACAACCCCAGGTGCCTTTAGAGTCGAACCAGACACCAAGATATTTGTGTACCAAAACCTGAGAAATCGTTTTACCCATTAATTGTGTTTGAAGCTGAGCAGGTTCATGCTTCCTAGAAAAAACTACTATCTCAGTCTTCTCCGGAGAGAATTCGATACCTAGCTGTAAAGCCCAAGCAGACAAATTGTCCAAGGTATCTTGCAATGGTCCTTGCAAATCGGCAGCTTTGGCTCCTGTAACAGAGATTACACTGTCGTCTGCAAGTTGTCTTATCGTGCATGAATTTGCCAGACATTCGTCGATGTCATTTACATAAAAGTTGTAAAGAAGGGGGCTTAAACATGAGCCCTGGGGAAGACCCATGTAGCTAATGCGAAAAGTTGCCAAATCGCCATGCGTAAAATGCATGTGCTTTTCGGACAACAAGTTGTGCAAAAAATTGTTCAAAATTGGAGAAAATCCTTGTCGGTGAAGTTTACCCGAAAGAATGTCAATAGAAACGGAATCAAAAGCCCCCTTAATGTCCAAGAACGCAGACGCCATTTGTTCTTTACGAGCATACGCCAGCTGAATATCTGTTGAAAGCAACGCAAGACAATCATTCGTCCCTTTGGCACGGCGGAAGCCAAATTGAGTTTCTGATAGTAGACCATTTGATTCGACCCAGTGGTCTAAACGACGGAGTATCATTTTTTCCATCAATTTCCGGATACAGGATAGCATTGCAATCGGCCTATAAGAGTTGTGATTAGAAGCTGGTTTCCCTGGTTTTTGGATGGCGATCACCTTCACTTGCCTCCAATCCTGCGGTACAATGTTTTGCTCCAGGAACTTATTGAACAAGTTCAACAAGCGCCTCTTGGCATTGCCGGGTAGATTCTTCAACAAGTTGAATTTGATTCTATCTAATCCAGGCGCGTTATTGTTACAGGACAGGAGGGCAACTGAAAGTTCTGCCATCGTAAAAGGTGATTCTATCGCGTCGTGGCCCGGAGACGCATCGCGAACAATATTTTGCTCAGGAACAGAGTCCGGACATACTTTCCTGGCAAAATCAAATATCCACCTACTTGAAGACTCCTCGCTTTCGTTGACCGTTACGCGATTCCGCATTCTTCGGGCTGTGTTCCAAAGAGTGCTCATCGATGTCTCCCTCGACGTCTCGTTCACGAACCGACGCCAATATCCACGTTTCTTTGCTTTAGCCAAGCTTTTAAGCTTGGTATCAAGCTCCGAATACCGTAAATAGTCGCCAGGTATACCTCCCGTCTGGTAGGCCTTAAACGCGTCGGATCTTTGCGTGTAGACATCGGAGCACTCTTGGTCCCACCACGGAGTGGGAGGCCGTTCTTTGATCGTTACGCCGGGATATTTATTCGTTTGGGCTTGCAACGCGGCGTCGAGAATCAAGCCCGCGAGGAGGTTGTATTCTTCAAGTGGTGGATGATGTTGTATCGAGTCGACCGCTTTTGAAATCATTTCCTCGTATAACTTCCAATCGACATTTCGTGTGAGGTCATACGGAATGTCAATTGGTCGCATGCGAGTTGACCCGTTAGTAATTGAAATAAGAATAGGCAGATGGTCGCTACCGTGAGGATCGAGGATTACCTTCCATGTGCAATCCAACCGTAGCGACGTCGAACATAAGGATAGATCCAAAGCGCTTGGGCGCGCTGGAGGTTTCGGGATACGTGTCATTTCACCGTTGTTTAAAATAGTCATGTCGAAGTCATCGCAAAGGTTATAGATTAAAGAGGAGCGGTTATCATTGTATGGGGAACCCCAAGCCACGCCATGAGAGTTGAAGTCTCCCAAAATCAAACGTGGCGAGGGAAGAAGTTCTATTAAATCAAAGAGCAGCCGTTGCCCAACCTGTGCTCTGGGGGGAATATATATTGAGGCAATACAAAGCTCTTTACCTTGTATTGTCATTTGACATGCGACAACTTCGATGCCTGGAATCGAGGGGAGGTTAATACGATAGAAAGAATAGCACTTTTTAATCCCTAAAAGTACTCCTCCATATGGGGTGTCTCGATCAAGGCGAATAATATTAAAATCATGGAAGTTGAGATCAATATTTGAAGTAAGCCAAGTTTCACAAAGGGAAAATGCATCGCATTTGTTTTTATTTATCAAAACTTTAAACGAATCAATTTTTGGTAAAATACTTCTACAATTCCACTGTAAGACAGAGATAGAATCCTTCATATACGCAGTTGAATTAGGCATCGAAGGATACAATCGCTGCAAGGAGAGGCCATTGGGCAGTCAACTGCTTCAAAAATGATCTAACTGTTGGGAGGAATGCTGTAAGAAAAATTTTAATTGGATCGGGTACATTGAAAGTTTCAAAAATCCAGTCCACAATGTCAGAAAATTTCACTAATCCAGAGTTTGTTTCATCAACTGGGAGTGTAAAAGGAGCAACTGGGGTTTTAGATGTTCCTGGCAGTGCTGGGAACTCCTTCTGGGACTTTAAATTTGCCAGCCCAGGAGGAGTTTGCTTCGGTTTTTCCGCAGCACCGTTTGGTTTGTTTGTAACCTTCATTTCACTTTGAGAAATCTTAGGACCTTTTCTGGGAAGTTTAGGAGAGGAAATATTTTTCCTCTTTCTAGACTCCCCAGGATTGGCGTAAGATGCTCCCGCTGGTGAATCGTCAGAATCGGTTTCCTCAGAGGGCAACAGATACCTTGTCAGTCATATTGTTTTGCCGAAGTTGGCTTTTGTAGAATGTTAGTTCTTGACGGTCGCCCAAGGCGTTTGTCAAAATCTCTTTAACTTCGTTAAAATTCTGTGGGTTGCCTGCAAGGCAAATGATGTCTTTTGCCTTGCCCTCGATCTTATTGATTATAGCCGTTGTGAAAATTTGGTATTGGCAATCTGACACGAGGTCTTTAAAGACCAGGAGTGTATTTTCTGCTGTGGTCAGCCACGCAGAAAGTTGTTTCCGGCTCCCGTCAAAGCGTGGAATTGCTTTGATTGGGTCTGGAATTTTAAATAGGTTTTCTATATTTGCTGCTGGTGCGGGCGCAGGGGGTGCATTTCGACTCGCACTCGCGTTATTTTGTAGCAAAGTATTGAGTGTACTTTGTTGTTGGTTTTGTTTTTCTGTTAGCTCGCGCAGCATTACAGCCAAGCTGCTTATGTCTGCTGTTATTTGTTCCATCGTGTGGCTTTCCGTTTCGTTCGAATTGTCGATGGACAATGGAGTCAACAACGGAATATTCATTTTTAAAGGTACGTGTGAGTACTCTTCTGAGCAGTCGGATGAGGTATCCTCTTCTGCTTCTGAATCCTGCTTAGTTAACTTGAGTAGTTCCCTTGCTTTCCGTAAGGCGGACCTACTTTTTGCCGATTGATCTCTTGGAAATTTAGGCATTCAACTAATGGATTTTGATATTGGTTCTATGGGCTCTATCTTGTAGTTTTCCCTATAGAATAGAAAAAGGTACACCTATCTTGTAGTATGTGGCCTTTCTTCCAAAGAAGCCTATCTTGTAGTACTTCTCCGGAGTGGTAGGGAGAAAAAGGTACACCTATCTTGTAGTATGTATCATTTCTACCAAAGAAGCCTATCTTGTAGTACTTCTCCGGGACGTAAGTAACACTTTTTTTTTTCAAATCTGTCAGATTTACTGCAGGCACCTATCTTGTAGTATGCCTTGCGAGTTCACTTGAGCGGGAATAAGCAAAAAAAAATGAAAATTACTTACGATTTTAAAGAAGGTTCCGGGCTGACGATGCTGGTGCTCCAGGTGTAGTGTGGCGGGGGATCCTCAACTCCTTAAACGACGGTTTTCTACGCAACCTTTGGTGCCGCGGATGCTTTCACTTTCAATAAGCACAAGGGGTCACAAATGTTCTTATATCCAGTAATCGCGGGATCACTATGTGAATGGTTATTAGTCAGTCACTTTCCACTGTTCTTTTCCACACTTTCACTCAGCCGGTTCCCGAAGGCTGCGCCAATTATAGCAGTCGCGTTGCGAGTGGCTTAAAAAAAATATTTATTCTACCAAAAACTTACATCTAACTTGATTATTTCACTAAAAGTTACATTAATTATTCACGCGAAGTCACTGATCGACTGTACTCAACTAAACTCCTCAACGAACTCACTCAATTCCACTGAGTAGGGCTATTTAATAACTATAACTGCTGAGCTTGCAATTCTACTCTCGCTGCTACGTGTTGCGTCCGGTCCCGATTAGAGTTGCTGATGCGTCCGTTTTGTTATGCTGTTTCCTGATGGTCGTTGATTGTTGCTATGTGGGTTCAAAGTATTGATTATGCTTATTGGGCAGAATGCCCTTCGGTGTCCACCGTAATTATATGTAAGAGAACATATGCAACATATGCGGAGGCATTCTGTGTTGATCAAAATGTCTTGGTGCTGGAATTAGTGGTGGAGCGGGAGGGTGTCTTCTTACGGGTGGCCTTGGAGGTGTTCTATCAACTTCCAAGTCTCTCGGTTTGGGTATTATGGTCGCTTGTTCGTTCCGAAAGGGAGCTGATGTGAGATCTAAATTAAAGTACTCTAAACAAAACTGGTACGCCTGATTCAGCGTTTTTGGATTAAATGTTTTCTATAGCTGACAGAGAGGTTTTTTCTAGAACTCTAATAAAAGAGTCCGTCACTTTGTCACGAAAATAATTAATGCATGACTTCGCGTGTTGGAAAAATATTTCGTCTGTTTGTAGCTGTGCTGCTATAGTCGATAATAGTTCGTTAATTCTAGAAAAATACCCACTCAACTTTCGTTTTGTTGGGTAAGTTCGACTTAGCTCATAATCGAGAGTTTTCAGATCTCATTTATCTCTATAATAGAGAAGCAGAGTTCTTTCCATTCCCGCCCAATCATAATAAATATTGTTCGAGTTTAAAATGTCGGCGGCTTCGCATCTAATCTTTCTACCAACCGAACGTTGTATTAGCTCGAGTTGAGCCTTAGTTGCCCCCGCTTTTCGGTACATGCCAAAAATACCTTCCACATCGGTTAACCAAGCCAATAATTCGGTTGGTTTCCCATCAAAAGGTTGGAGGTCACGGATGAAATCCGGAAGCCGTCCAATATCAATGAACTACTGCATCGTTAATGCAGGGGTTGGTTTCTCTACAGCGTTCGGAGCTGGATTTGACATTATTCTTCCGAAATAAATGTCTAATCGACTCTTTTTCTTAATCACATCTTGACGTAGAACTACGTTTTACTTTAGCATACCACACAGGGATGCAAACTGAAAAACTGGGACGAAATTTGTCCCTTTTCAAATGCTTATAGGTCGGGTGGTTTTCAACCGATTTTCTTCATTCTTGCAGCAATCGATTGGAAAATTATACACGCATCTGCCCAAATGCAGAAAAATGTTGTTTGAATCTAAGAACTATTGCACTATTGAAAATTGTCAAGCCTTGTTGAAATAAAAATAACGTCCTCTGATTGGTCGCTTGCTTGCTGTGTGTGTATGATATGGTGTGATGTGTGTATGATATGGTATGATATGTGTATGGTATGATGATATGGTATGATGTGTGTGTCTATGATATGGTATGATTTGTGTGTGTGTGTGTGTGTGTGTGTGTGTGCTGTGTATGGTTTTTAACTCGGCACGATCTGCTAACTGCTGAATCCGGTTCACGAAATTCACAACGCTTCATTAGTAGACATTATAACTCGTTACCCAAGTAAAAATATTGGTTTTATCATAGTTTTATAGCGCTCAATACAGCCAAAAAAGCACTATAAAACTTTGATAAAATCAGTTGTGTTACTAGGGTAATAAAACACTCAATGCATTTGTTAATAGTGTACGTAGTTCTACGTCATTTATGCGGTCGTGTCTCGGATACAACCTCCTACTTTTTTCTTCTACTTATATAAATAAAATACGGTTCACTTTGCCAGCTAGTCTGGACTTTTTTGATATTCACTTCAAATTTTGTCTAGATAAAATGAAATTCACTGTGCCAGCTAGTCTGGACTTTTTTGGTTACACAAATTAAAAAATGAGAATTGAAAAATTACTCACATGAATTTTACCAGCATAATTCAATACTGGATTTTTTTGTCCGGGGGTGTTATCCTTCGTCGTTCGCGGGGAAGCAGGAGCAGGTACTTCGGATGATCCTTTTTGCGGTCTGCTACTACGGGTCCTAGTGCCAATGGAGATGTTTCACTCCGTGTCTCGCTACTTCGTTCGTCGATGTTGATCTGGCTCCTTGGACCAGAGGTTGCACAGGGTTTTTTTTTATATAAAAAATTTAGTTTATTTTTAGTTTTGTTTATAAATAATGTATCAAATAATATAAAATAATTAGCTATTGAGATCCAAAATAAATTCTAATTCACCTACATCGATCACGGCATTACCATTTGAATTAATGAAATTGATATAATTAATTAACAATTTTAGTATTTCGTTCCTTCTAGTAACTGCTATGTTCCACAATGTTGGTCGCAGTAGATCGTCGAAAGATGGCCTGTACCACCCTCCAAACAAGGTCGTCATTTTACGTTGTACGAACGCCCACGCTGCTCTTACTCGAGTACACTCGGCGAATTTGTGTTGCATTGTTTCGATGCTTAACATACAGTGCTGGCAGTTAGGATCGTTTGCCCGCCCGATCACATGCAACAGACGGCGATGTTCCGTCTTCTCATTAACCAGCAGATAGTGGTCACTTCGGTATTGTGATGAAAGTCCGCCGGAAAAAATGTTTGTCCATATTCTCCGCCAGTTTGTGTTAGGTCGATTTTGTTCAACCCTAGGTAGATCAGTTTGATCTAGGTAGAAGCGATGAATTTGATCACTGGAGGGGTTTTGTTGGATCTGGTGTGGAAGCAATGGAATCTGCTGGGAAAGGATTTTGAGGCAAGGCAGGTCCGCCGGAGGAGGAATATTTAGGGTCAATAGGGAAAAATAGTAGGGGAGAGAAGTAGTGTCTTTTAAATGGCGATTGATCAGCAGCGCTTTGCACTTAATCGCCGGTAGCTGAAGTTTCAAGCCACCATGCTCTCTGTTGCGCGCCAACTGATGCATCGGGACTCGTGCTGGTATCCCACGAAACAAAAAAGTCCCCATTGTCGCTGTCAGCTTTGCTGTGTGCGCACATTGTGGTGGAATCACCGACGAGAGGTACCACACCTTCGACGTGATAAATGTATTCAGTAGAATTACCTTCTGTTGCAGGTTTAGTGTTCGCATGCTGTGCAGCCATAATAGTTGGGATACTCTGGACACTGAAGCATCCCAGTTTAGTTTCACCATGCTTCGCACTGAGTTTGCAAAAATTACACCTAACACTTTCACGGTGTCATTTGTCTGCAGTCCCGGTACCGTCAGTGGGTTCCCATTGATAAATCCAATGTCGATTGCCACCGTTTTCTGCCGATTCAGCTTTGCTCCGGAAACTATCTCGAAATCGTGAAACAGCTGATACAGCCGTTCTATTGTCCGTGTGGATGTAGCAATAACCGTGACGTCATCTGCATACGCAACGCAGAGATCTCCCCCACAGGCACGCTCCAATCTCGTGAGCAGTGGATGGAGATAGAGAACAAATAACAGCATAGACATTGGGTCTCCTTGCCGTACGGAACGCTCAATTCGAAACGGTTGTGTTAGGTGCCCATTGACTAACAGGCGAGAGGACGAGGCAGCAGCAATGCGGGAGAGCCATCCGACGAAGTCCTGGTTGAGCCCCAGGGAGAGAAGAGTACGATGCAGGAACTCATGAGAGACCCGATCGAAAGCGTGGTCGAGATCGAACGAAATCATCTTACCTCTTTGCTTCCTCGCGATCAGCTGGGCCATGCGATCTTTAAGAGAGAGCGTCGCTTGGAAGATGGAGCGGTCGGCGTTTGCACACTTTTGCGCGTCGCTCAGCACTCGGTGTGTCCGGAGTATGTGTTCCAGTCGGGTCTTCATCACACGGGCGAGAATCTTATAGTCCACGTTGAGCAGGCTTATCGGACGGTACGCTCTCGCTGTCCCATCACCACCACGCTTTTTAACCAGCACAATGATACCATCTGCGAATTCTGACGGCAACTCATTCGTCATAGCTTCGTTGATAACGAAATAGAGCTTCCTGTTTATGACGTCAAACGTTCGTAAGTAGAACTCTACCGGCAGCCCATCGATGCCTGGTGATTTCCGTTTCTGCGACGTTCGGATCGCATTTTTTATTTCTCCGACTGTAATCTCTGCCATTAGAGCAGCGCCCTCGGGTATCGCTCTGTCGGTATCAAAATTTTCCCTTCCTGCCTGTCTCGCTTCTCCAGTCGCATACAACTCACGAAAGTATTGGTGCATGTAATGTTCGATCTGCTGGGATCCTTCGATTTGTTCGCCACGCTCATTTTGCAGCTGTGTGATTGTAGTTTTTTTTCGACGTCTGTCCCCCAGCTGGAAGGTGGAAATGCTCTCACCGGCAACAAATGTTTCGTTTATACGAATGAAATTTTGTGCAAAGCGGCGCTGTAGAGTGAGCATTTGTGCTTTTATGCGGTTGATGGTTACCAACATAATTGGGTTTTGGAAATATCCGTCGTATGCGCGCCTCAGTTGGGCGTAAAGCCGTTGGTGTTCAGCATTAAATAAACGGAATGCTTCACTGGATTTCCAGCGGAAAAAGGTTTTTATTTTTGGCTTCGCGTATGATATCCACCACGCCAGCCAACTGGGAAAATTTCTCCGTTGCCGGGTCCAAAACTGCCATCGAGTTTGGAAATCACTGATGTTTTCGGTTGTCAAGAGGTGCGGACGAAGGGACCAGAAGCCGCGCCCCTGGTCACGGCCCAGGTGTGGAAGACAGATACGCGCTGTGAGGGCTTTGTGGTCTGAGAAAGAACAGACATGCGTGGCAGCACTGCGCAGCTGTTCGCATAAGCCAGTGCTCACGTATATGCGATCCAGTCTGGATGCTGCGTTGTGTGTGACATAAGTAGGAGCGGGTGTTGCGGGGTACAGTTTCAGCCACACATCGTGCAGTTGGAGTTGCTGTACGGTCGCCTGAAGAGCGGGGCTTGTGTTTGCACTCGTAGAATCGCTCGAACGAAGCACGCAGTTGAAGTCGCCGGCGAGGATGACGTGTGGCGTGTTGTGACGAAGGTAGTAGGCGATCGAGCTGTTGAAGAATCTCTCCCTTTCTGTACGAACAGCTGTACCCGAAGGAGCGTATACATTGCAGAGAGTCGTGTTTTGCACTCGCAGAGCAGTGAGGCGGCCATCCAGACTCTTCTCCACATGTGAGAAGTTTATGTGGTCCTTCATCGCAATTGCCGTTCCCCGTCTTGCCTGATCCACATTGCAGATCACGTTAAAACCGGGTAGGGAGAGTTGTTCGTTCTCCACCTCTTGAAGAAAAACGATGTCAAGATCTAGCGTTCGTACGAAATTCCGAAGCGCATCGATCTTCGTTGCGTTCGTAATGTTGTTGATATTGATGGAAGCGAGGTTGTAACTGGAGAACTCAGCCATTACGATAAAATAATACTTCCATCTCTCGAGTCGTCGTCGTCGCCTACGCGAGGTTTTTTACCTATAGCCCGAGTGCGAAGCTGTCTTCTAGAGCTGGACGAACCAACGGACGAGTCAGTTTCACTTCCATCAGTCTTATCTCCATAAGTCTTACGTATGACTCCCCCACCAGCGTGAGTTTGTTGACCTGTGGGAGAAGTCAACGAACCGCCGGTTGGCGAATGAGATGAGTTCGTAGTCGCGGCTAACGGGGGAAAGTTTTGTTCAGTTAGGATTGGTGGCTGCACCACTTTCTGTTGATGGCGGTGGGGAATTTGTTTCGGAGGCGGCATTGATTCTGACGGCGACGAGTTTATGGAGGTTGGTTTAGTACCAGGCGGTGTTTGGTTTGGATTCGGGTTTGTGAGTTTCGCTGCTGGAGCGAGTTGCTTCGTTTTTTGCAAAGCGATGGAGGCTGGACTCATTTGTTTTGCGGCATCAGCGTAGGACTTCTGCACGAGTAGTTTTTTATTTTGCACACAAGTAGCTCCAATATGGATGTACTCGCGGCAGTGTCGACACGTCTGACGTTGTCCATAGTACGCGACTTGCGTCATTTCGCCGTCTATGGTCACCCATGATTCAATATTTCGTTTTACAATCATTTTTGCAACTCGAATACCCGTCGATATACTAGGAAAGTCGACATCGGCACCGTATTGCTGTTCTCGTATCGCGATGACATCACCGTATCTGTTCAAAAATTCAGCAATTTTCTGGTCCGTCACATCTTCCGACAAGTCGTAGAGTCTCACTTCCACTGCTCCGTCCTCTAGGGTGATCCTCAGTGGGTATTTTTTACCATCGACCGAAATCTCGTGTTTGTTGTCGTGTTCTTCGCATACACGCTGCGCCAGTGCTAGATCCACGACTTTCACAGAGGAGGCACCAAGGGTTCTACTGTTCTGAATTCTTAACACTTCACCTTGTTTCAGACCCAATACGGTCGCACAGAAACTGTGTATTTTGGCATTGTCCGGCTTTTTCGGCACGTTTGAGAAATCTATGCGAAAGGTATTCTCTCGACGGCCCATCGCAAAGTCGTTTGGACGCACAGCGACACTGAACGGCTCCACGATGAGCAGGAGGAGAGATAGAAAAGACACAGTTTACACTGCTATCGATAGCTTGCGTTCGACTTTCACAGCACGGTAGCGAAAACGCGTGTGTTCAGTACGGAAGTTGTACGCTCACTGGGGTTTTCCTGCACTTCACTAGAATTTTTATCAAACACTAACTTATACAGTTCCTCACTCGCGACGAAGGTTGGGCGCCAGTTAAATTTCTTTTCTGTTAAAGGAAAGACGACTGTCCTCTGCTGTAGTCAATTATCGAATAACCTCTTTATTTTAACTCAATCACTCGATCAACGCCTTCGATGCTTCTGGATGACTGAATCTTCCATCGGTTTTTATATGATTCGCAATTAGAGAAAGCAATCTATTAACTTCGTCGTAAAACTGCTCGAGGGCTTTACCTTTCTGTGTCGTATGTGACAACTGGAAGTCGAGCGTTTTCAAGTCTCTTTTCTCTCCATAATAGGTTGTTAAAGTTTTCTTAATCAGTTTATGTTCACATTTATGTTCACATTTGAGGCTACTAAGGCATCGTTTGCCTCGCCTCTAATTTTTCTTCTTATAGTCTTGCAGACCATATGGTATATATTTTTAGCCTCTATGGGGCTTTGATGGTTAGTCTCATAGAGATTGATGATGCTTTGAACATCGTCAATCCAACTATTCAATTCTCTTGACTCGCCGGTAAACGTTGGCAAATCTTTAACTAAATCTGGGATTCTTTCAATCGAATCCGTGTTTACACGAGCTGCTTCTCTATCAAAAAGATGAAGCGGTGGGTCGCTGTAGTCCGGTCCCGAAAGGGGAACGGCTGCTGCTTCTAGAGCGGCAATTCTATTGATTATATCTTGCACCTGATTTCGTGCCATTTTTAATTATCTAATATTTTCTGTTTTTTTCAAGGATATTTCGTTTTTCACTTCTAATATATGCTTTTTAAATATAATCACATTTATTTTCGACAATTCATTTCACTATTTTAATAATGTTGGTAGGGAGTACTTACATAATTAATTTAACTGTCATACCAATCCTGTTACAGTGGTACTTCTTTGAATTCAATCGTCTGCCTTTAACGGTGCCGCTTCTGAATCCTGTGAGTTGAGACCAGGCCGTGGTGTTTCCTCCTTTCCGGCACGGCTGGTGAATCCGTTTTTTTCCTGGAGCGAGTGATGAGCTGTCCAGGTGACTCCGGCACAATCCGTATAGAGTTTTTTTGCTTCACAAACAAAGAAGTATCCGCGAACTCTTACGTGGTGAACTACACTTGTTGATTCACTTTACACTCACGCTGGTCCCTATTCGGGCGCTAGTTAATTTTACTGCCTCAGAATCGGGCAAAAAAAATATATATTTTTTCGAGCTTCTGCTCGTACTATCTTTATTCTTCTTGTGTTGTACCTGAATCACTGCGTCGGCTAGGGAACGGTTAAAGGCCGGAGATTCGCGGCGTTGAACTCTGGAAAGTGTTTTCCTTTCTGATCACCTTTATTGTTTTTGCTCATTTGTTAATCGATAAAAAAAAATACCTGTATTTCGAGATGCGCTTACAGTGGTTGGTGTCTTGTTCAAATGTATATATATATATATATATATATATATATATATATATATATATATATATATATATATATATATATATATATATATATATATATATATATATATATATATATATATATATATATATATATATATATATATATATATATATATATATATATACATTTGAACAAGACACCAACCACTGTAAGCGCATCTCGAAATACAGGTATTTTTTTTTATCGATTAACAAATGAGCAAAAACAATAAAGGTGATCAGAAAGGAAAACACTTTCCAGAGTTCAACGCCGCGAATCTCCGGCCTTTAACCGTTCCCTAGCCGACGCAGTGATTCAGGTACAACACAAGAAGAATAAAGATAGTACGAGCAGAAGCTCGAAAAAATATATATTTTTTTTGCCCGATTCTGAGGCAGTAAAATTAACTAGCGCCCGAATAGGGACCAGCGTGAGTGTAAAGTGAATCAACAAGTGTAGTTCACCACGTAAGAGTTCGCGGATACTTCTTTGTTTGTGAAGCAAAAAAACTCTATACGGATTGTGCCGGAGTCACCTGGACAGCTCATCACTCGCTCCAGGAAAAAAACGGATTCACCAGCCGTGCCGGAAAGGAGGAAACACCACGGCCTGGTCTCAACTCACAGGATTCAGAAGCGGCACCGTTAAAGGCAGACGATTGAATTCAAAGAAGTACCACTGTAACAGGATTGGTATGACAGTTAAATTAATTATGTAAGTACTCCCTACCAACATTATTAAAATAGTGAAATGAATTGTCGAAAATAAATGTGATTATATTTAAAAAGCATATATTAGAAGTGAAAAACGAAATATCCTTGAAAAAAACAGAAAATATTAGATAATTAAAAATGGCACGAAATCAGGTGCAAGATATAATCAATAGAATTGCCGCTCTAGAAGCAGCAGCCGTTCCCCTTTCGGGACCGGACTACAGCGACCCACCGCTTCATCTTTTTGATAGAGAAGCAGCTCGTGTAAACACGGATTCGATTGAAAGAATCCCAGATTTAGTTAAAGATTTGCCAACGTTTACCGGCGAGTCAAGAGAATTGAATAGTTGGATTGACGATGTTCAAAGCATCATCAATCTCTATGAGACTAACCATCAAAGCCCCATAGAGGCTAAAAATATATACCATATGGTCTGCAAGACTATAAGAAGAAAAATTAGAGGCGAGGCAAACGATGCCTTAGTAGCCTCAAATGTGAACATAAATGTGAACATAAACTGATTAAGAAAACTTTAACAACCTATTATGGAGAGAAAAGAGACTTGAAAACGCTCGACTTCCAGTTGTCACATACGACACAGAAAGGTAAAGCCCTCGAGCAGTTTTACGACGAAGTTAATAGATTGCTTTCTCTAATTGCGAATCATATAAAAACCGATGGAAGATTCAGTCATCCAGAAGCATCGAAGGCGTTGATCGAGTGATTGAGTTAAAATAAAGAGGTTATTCGATAATTGACTACAGCAGAGGACAGTCGTCTTTCCTTTAACAGAAAAGAAATTTAACTGGCGCCCAACCTTCGTCGCGAGTGAGGAACTGTATAAGTTAGTGTTTGATAAAAATTCTAGTGAAGTGCAGGAAAACCCCAGTGAGCGTACAACTTCCGTACTGAACACACGCGTTTTCGCTACCGTGCTGTGAAAGTCGAACGCAAGCTATCGATAGCAGTGTAAACTGTGTCTTTTCTATCTCTCCTCCTGCTCATCGTGGAGCCGTTCAGTGTCGCTGTGCGTCCAAACGACTTTGCGATGGGCCGTCGAGAGAATACCTTTCGCATAGATTTCTCAAACGTGCCGAAAAAGCCGGACAATGCCAAAATACACAGTTTCTGTGCGACCGTATTGGGTCTGAAACAAGGTGAAGTGTTAAGAATTCAGAACAGTAGAACCCTTGGTGCCTCCTCTGTGAAAGTCGTGGATCTAGCACTGGCGCAGCGTGTATGCGAAGAACACGACAACAAACACGAGATTTCGGTCGATGGTAAAAAATACCCACTGAGGATCACCCTAGAGGACGGAGCAGTGGAAGTGAGACTCTACGACTTGTCGGAAGATGTGACGGACCAGAAAATTGCTGAATTTTTGAACAGATACGGTGATGTCATCGCGATACGAGAACAGCAATACGGTGCCGATGTCGACTTTCCTAGTATATCGACGGGTATTCGAGTTGCAAAAATGATTGTAAAACGAAATATTGAATCATGGGTGACCATAGACGGCGAAATGACGCAAGTCGCGTACTATGGACAACGTCAGACGTGTCGACACTGCCGCGAGTACATCCATATTGGAGCTACTTGTGTGCAAAATAAAAAACTACTCGTGCAGAAGTCCTACGCTGATGCCGCAAAACAAATGAGTCCAGCCTCCATCGCTTTGCAAAAAACGAAGCAACTCGCTCCAGCAGCGAAACTCACAAACCCGAATCCAAACCAAACACCGCCTGGTACTAAACCAACCTCCATAAACTCGTCGCCGTCAGAATCAATGCCGCCTCCGAAACAAATTCCCCACCGCCATCAACAGAAAGTGGTGCAGCCACCAATCCTAACTGAACAAAACTTTCCCCCGTTAGCCGCGACTACGAACTCATCTCATTCGCCAACCGGCGGTTCGTTGACTTCTCCCACAGGTCAACAAACTCACGCTGGTGGGGGAGTCATACGTAAGACTTATGGAGATAAGACTGATGGAAGTGAAACTGACTCGTCCGTTGGTTCGTCCAGCTCTAGAAGACAGCTTCGCACTCGGGCTATAGGTAAAAAACCTCGCGTAGGCGACGACGACGACTCGAGAGATGGAAGTATTATTTTATCGTAATGGCTGAGTTCTCCAGTTACAACCTCGCTTCCATCAATATCAACAACATTACGAACGCAACGAAGATCGATGCGCTTCGGAATTTCGTACGAACGCTAGATCTTGACATCGTTTTTCTTCAAGAGGTGGAGAACGAACAACTCTCCCTACCCGGTTTTAACGTGATCTGCAATGTGGATCAGGCAAGACGGGGAACGGCAATTGCGATGAAGGACCACATAAACTTCTCACATGTGGAGAAGAGTCTGGATGGCCGCCTCACTGCTCTGCGAGTGCAAAACACGACTCTCTGCAATGTATACGCTCCTTCGGGTACAGCTGTTCGTACAGAAAGGGAGAGATTCTTCAACAGCTCGATCGCCTACTACCTTCGTCACAACACGCCACACGTCATATATATATATATATATATATATATATATATATATATATATATATATATATATATATATATATATATATATATATATATATATATATATATATATATATATATATATATATATATATATATATATATATATATATATATATATATATATATATATATATATATATATATATATATATATATATATATATATATATATATATATATATATATATATATATATATATATATATATATATATATATATATATATATATATATATATATATATATATATATATATATATATATATATATATATATATATATATATATATATATATATATATATATATATATATATATATATATATATATATATATAACTTAAAAGATCATTTAGTTTAATTTAGTTTTTAAAAACTTTTATTTGACCGTACTCGGTCGCACTTCACTTGAGACTCATTAAAGACTATTTTACAGAGGCCTGACTGCCCTACCTGCTGACCTAAGACCTAACGACGATGCAGCACTTGGCGACGTCAATCCGAGTTCCACGTTGAATACTTTGGTGGCTCCGGGCTCCAATCCTGCTGACTGTGCTGTCTGGTTGTTTGCGCGTGGCTTGGTTTCTGGTCGCTTAGATTCAGCGACAACTGGTGTTGAGGATGTTCCGTCTTTAACTCGTCCCCCCTTAAGTATTGGTCGTCTCGAGCAATTCCTTGTCCTCGCTATAAGCCGATATTTTATAGTTACGAAAGCTAAAAGTGCTGACATGCTGATGGTGCTGATAATTATTGATCCAGCTTTGTAATGGAATTTCATTGTTTCCAGCTGCTGTCTGTTTTTCAAATGGAGTTCATGCAACTCCGAAATGTTAACGTGTCGTTCTGTGTGTAATGTTCTGATTTCTGGTGGTTGTATTGGAATTATTGTTGGGTGATCAAACCAAAGTTCATAATTTTCAAATAGCTCGTGATTTACGTATAGTGAGCAATTTTGAAATGTTACTAGGTGGATTCCTGTAAGAGTTCGAGTGTTGACGCAGGTACCGTTGATGACTACGTCTTGGTGAACGGCTATCACCAACAATGTTCCTGGTCCTATCATTCTCGTTTCGGTTGCTGGAGGTTTTTCTATCATCTTGCATTGTCCTTGTTGTCCTCTTAAGAGTGGTGCTTCGCAAGGATTGTTGCTGATCTCTATTAACTGTTTTCTTTCGCAAATTGTAACTTTGTTGTTTTCTCGGCATGGCGATGCGATGGCAAAGATTCGCTCTGAGTTGATGAATAATTCCTTGTTATGTATTTGAACGGTGTGGTTCAACCGTGGCAGGGGTTCGATGGTAGTTCTTCTGTAAACTGTTTGGGTGAGCCTGGGGATGTTGACGCATATGATGAGTGATGATCTTCGGCGGAGTACTGTTGTCGTTAGATAGCTGCTTGCTTCGTCTACGTGTTTGATTTCTAAGCCCTGCTTTGAGATTTCCTGAATGATAGTTTCTAGCTCTCTAGGTGTTAAGATTAAATTGTTTATAATGTTCACTTTCGCTAGCATAAGGGCATATTCTATTGATTTTAAATTTTCTAAAAATGAGTCTAATTGCAATACAAGAATGAATTTTTGATTTTCAGAAGTACATTTTCCTGTTCGGCTATTTTATTCAAAATATTTTGGTGCTCTCTGATCTGGTTATTTATAAGGTTTAATCTATTCTCAAATTTTGAATTGATTTTGATTTGCTTATTATTTTGTTTCACTAAAACATTGCCTTTTTTTCTAAGTTCGTCTAAGTTTGAATTGATTATCTTTAAGTCTTCTGAGTCTCAGTTGCCTGTTATAAATTTGATTGTGCTTCCTAAAAAATCTATTGCTCGTCTATCTCTACTTGGTTTGCTGATCAAAGTATCGAAAATAAATTTGATTTCTTTAAGCTTGAGTTGAATAATTTCTGAAAAATCTGTTGGTGTGTTTTTAATTTTGTCTACAATGTTTTCAATTATTGTCAAGGATATTTCGAATTGGGCAAAATCTATCACATGCAATAGTCTATCATGTCCGTCAATTATTCTTCCTTCCCCCCTTTGAAGAATCAACGCTCCTGCGTTGTTAGTAATGTCGTGTATTTGAATGGTGGGATGTGTATGAATGGATGGTAGGATGGAGGTGGTGAGTGCTATGATGGGAATCAAAAGCGTCCGAAAGTATGGTTCCATTTTTCTCCGCTTAATATTTGTTCCTAAGATGAGATGGTAAAATGTTATGATAGAAATCAAGAAGTGTCCGTGGGTGGTTCCATTTTTTTTTTCGTTGTATTTGTTCCTAAAAAAGAAATAGTGTTAGTATTGTTTTAATTATAGTCATAGAGTATCAGACAGATGTTAGACACGCTTGACATTATCCTTGTGTGTTTCTTTAGTGTGAAGTTGCAGATCGGAGATCTGTTCTTCTTTTTCGCTAAGCTGCAACAAAAGTTGTTGTAGCTGCATGGTTTGCTCTGTTATTTGAGCTTTTAGCATTTCATTCTCGGCAGCGACGAGATCTCTGTTGCCGTCGTATTGAGCCATTTTGTTTAAAATTATACGTTTTGATTAGATTATTCGAAGATTTAAAATTTTTAACACTTTTTGAGGATGATAATTGATATTCACTTCTTAATAAACTAAACTTCACTAAACTTCACAAGGTTATTTAAAATTATTGGTTCACTATATTTTTATTTATTTGCTTGTATTTTTTTATGTTAGTTTGATTGCTTTTTGTGATACTCAGAGACTCGCTTACGACGGGTGCGGGCTTGTCTCTCTAGATTAGTAGTGTTTATTTTGTGTCGGATCGAAATAATGCTTTTATTTTTTTCCAGAAAGCTATTATTCGAGCTATTAGTGTTAATATAGACTAAAGTACTTACGGTTTTCTATGTTTGGTCCACGATATTCGTTCGCGGGGAACTTATTTAGGTTCGCGGATTTTGATTGTGATTAAAAACGCGAATCTCACGATATTCCCTCGTGGTTGCACTAACTGCGGTTTCTAAATCGAATCACAATCCGCGCCGACTGCGCCGCTTAAAAGATCATTTAGTTTAATTTAGTTTTTAAAAACTTTTATTTGACCGTACTCGGTCACACTTCACTTGAGACTGATTAAAGACTATTTTACAGAGGCCTGACTGCCCTACCTGCTGTCCTAAAATCTGCTGACCTAAGACCTAACGACGATGCAGCACTTGGCGACGTCAATCCGAGTTCCACGTTGAATACTTTGGTGGCTCCGGGCTCCAATCCTGCTGACTGTGCTGTCTGGTTGTTTGCGCGTGGCTTGGTTTCTGGTCGCTTAGATTCAGCGACAACTGGTGTTGAGGATGTTCCGTCTTTAACTTATATATATATATATATATATATATATATATATATATATATATATATATATATATATATATATATATATATATATATATATATATATAATTATATGAATGTGTTTTTATGGTTATGTATGTATATCTTTTTCATTCACTTTTTTAATAATCTTGTTTTATGCACTTTTATTCTTTTTCCATTTTGGTTCATAATAACAGTATTTGTATCTTTAAGTACTTCTACATGATATGGGCCACTATAAACTGGTTGTAGCTTTTGTCTATTTTTGATTTGCAAGTATACTATGTCGCCTTTATCTAAATTTGTAGGTGTAATCTTTCTGTTCATGTTGTTCGTTCTTTTTCCTTTTTTGTTTAATATTGTTCGCCTGACATTATCATGTATTACTTGTAATCTGAATTCTAGTTTATTTGGTAGGAATCTAGATTGTATAATGGATCTACTTGCAAATTTTTACAAAATTCAAAAGTGTTATGTTTTTTCCGGTGCGGTTCTGTTGTACATTTCTTGCTGCGAATACTTGTGCGTTTGTGTTTTCAGAAATTTCATTAGTATCGTTTTCGATTACTTTCTACAGTGCGTCACCAATTTTGGTGTACGTTCCCGATTTCAAACTGGTTTTCGTTTCGGTGTTTTTTTACACCGCCGATGAGAGCATTTACACCAACTTTTATGGCCATAGTCGTCTGAGTCTTTTATTTGTCCGGATCACTCGACAATGGTTCGGCTTAGTAACACAAACTTTTTACAAACTGGTGAGGTCACACGCGTACTTGTAATGTTGCACAGTAATCTCGTTAAGGTTCGCCATAGATCGGGCTGTGTTTTTTATTGCTCTTTTCTTTTCGCGCCTCACCAGCAGTTTGTATAATGTTACTGCGAGTTGCACTGCACACAAGATCACAATTATTGTGAGTTTTAACTAGTGGTCGATGTGAAAATTTGTATGCACTTCTTGTGTATTCACTATATTCACGTTGTAACCCCCATTTTGCGTTGTCTTCGGGCTAGACTTTTCATTGCTAATTTTTAACTATCACTTAGTTTATTGAAAAACATAAGATCGTGTTCACTTTCACGTGTACTTTTTAGTTGACGATTAGTTTTTCGTGTACAAGCACATAATCAATGTTCTTCGCTTCAACGTAAGTTTAAATTTGATTCCGTTTCTTGACATTTACACTTAATACATGACTTTTTTGGTTATCTGCTTTCGTCACGGAGCAATTTGTCCTGCTGCGCGATAACTTCAGCGTTTAGCCAGAGTAGAGTGTTTCCATTTTTAGAGTTCCGCGGCCACTTATCTGGAACTGCCGACAGTTCCTTGCCACCTCGGGCGTTGAGCGTTTCTTGCTAACTTGCTAAAAAACAATAAATAGGCTAATTAACTCGTTAAGCGTCAAGTTGGTTCGTAGTTCCTTTTCCGGTCGCCATATTGTATTCCTTCGTTATACTTTGCGGACGAGGGACTACTACTGTGATATATGCTTGATATCCATAAGACTCGACGATTCAGGTAATAATGATTTATTATGAGCTTAATATTTAACCTGACTTGAAACATGCTGACTAAGGCTCATTTTTAGTAGAACACATATATATATACAATGAGAACGACCAGGACGATCGTTCCTACATTAGGATAGTGCTGCGTTATCAAAAAGCTACCTGCTGTTGGTGTCGTGTTATATTACGTTCGGTGGGATACGGTCAAAGCGATCGTTCCCATGTTTGAAAAATGCTGATTTGAATTCAGTGGAAAATGTAGGTATACTACAATGGGTCCCAATGATGACTTCATGCTTGACTGTTTCAAAGGAAGGAAAGTGCAACCTTTAAGGGTAACTTGATGGAATGGTTCCAATCCAGACTTGTTGATTTGGGTGTTTTTGGCCTCACCATTTTTCTTACGCAAGGCAATAGCACCCATTCCTACTCTAACTTCATTGAAGCGATCACGAAAGCAGGCTAACAAAACTAGGATAGCTGATAAAGCTTCAGTTCTTTTGCAAGCTACCTCATGTCTACTGTACACGAACTCATAAGCCTCACACACGCTGTCAAAGGTTTTCCTTAGCGCACCGAGCTTCTTGGTTACACCTACTGCGGTCATGTCAGTGTTGTCGCCGAGCTTGTTGTTAAGACCTCCCACACCGTTTACAGCTTGCCTCTTCAGATTGTGAATGGTAAAAATGATCGAAGAAATGTCTGCCATTGTGCCAATATTGATTCTGGCTCTCTCACCAAAATGGATTCTGAACGCCGCGCATCGCTGCAAGAAGAAAGAGAGAGCATTCTCTCTCTTTTGCAATTTGTGATAGTAAGTCATGTGTTCTATAAAATTTATACTGATTGCAACTCTTATAAGATTGTTTATTTGAAGCCTCGATTTGCTGGTTCACTTGAAGTTTTAAGCTAACTGTTTATAGATGCTGTTCTATAGATGTTAGATATAATCCCTTCTGACATCTGAACTTAAAAGCATAGAATAAACACAAATTCATTTGAAAGTTTCCTCCCAACATAGGTATGGCCTTAGCATTTAGGGTAATCAAGTCACCATCTTTTACTTTAAAACCAACTCCTCCAGATCTATTCACAGCCTGTTTAATCAGTGTTTAGATTTCCCACAATATCGATGTGATCTGTCCTACTGTATCCAAGTCGTAAATCACCTCACTCGCTACAGGAAACTCAAGCCTTTTCAAATAAGCAGCATGGAGATGATGGACTAACATTCCCATCTTAATGTCCGTGGCCTCATCTAGCTCGGGCTTTGTCAGAGCCCCTGACCCAGGTTTCATACTATACAAAATGTCAATTCTTTCAAAAAGGAGAAAGTTCCATGTTATTCGGATTATGTGAATAGGCGCGTCTTTTGATAATTATACTTTACTGTTGCGCTAACGACTGGATAATTTGTTAAGGTATTTATTTATACTACACCATCCCCCTTAGAGAGACTACTGTAACAGGGTGAAATTATCCTAAAAATGGTCGTTTTACATAGTTTTTCTCCAAATAGGGTAGAGTAGTTCTCTTTTCAAACCGAGACACATATTTTCCAATTTCATGTTTATTTTGATTTTTAGTTGTTTTGCATTTTGTGATAGTAAGTCACGTGTTCTATAAAATTTATACTGATTGCAACTCTTATGGGATTGTTTTTTTTTTTTTTTGAAACCTCGATTTGACGGTTCACTTGAAGTTTTAAGCTCACTGTTTACGTATCACTGTGTGCGTGAACATTTATCACGTAAATCAGCTGTTGAACAGTTGATTCAGTTGTTTTTTGACACTGTTTACCTCTTCTGGCCGAGGTAGATGCCCTTAGCGTTCTTGAGTACACTTCACTAACTTTTTGTTTTTCTTCTAAGCACGAACTCGTACGGAGTGAATCCATGTTTGTGTATGTGAAGTATTGTTAAATGTAAACTTACTGATCATGCCAGTCAGTTTGGTGAGTGTTGGCGAATGAAAAATTACGTCACAACGGTTCTACCGTTACTTTCTAATATCAAGGGATCATATACCAAAATAATTGAACACCATTGCAACTTGTCTTCACTTTGAACCTTCTAGTCCAGTGATCGTCTTTTTCTACATTGTTGAAATTCTGTGTAAGCTCAACAGTAACGCCTTGCTAGAATTGCTAGAAGTTTGTGAAATGATGCTACCGACAACAAATCGCTCAGCGAAAAGGTGTCTGGGAAATGTGATATTATTATAAAAAAAACTCACTACACTTTTAAGTTTCTGCAATGTAAACCAATGATCTTATTTCTCGTTGATGTGTTTCGTGCATTTTCAATAATGTTAAGTTACTCGACCAGCATGGAAAGACAACTGCGCTAGTGACTCTCGAAATATGTCACAAAGCAACAAATGAAAACACAGTTGACAAAAGAAGTGATACTGACGGCTTAGATGATAAACACAGCAGGTCCTCCGCCCAAAAAATCCAGTATCGAGCCTATTTCGCCATGCTCTGAATCGTATTCTATCCTGTTCTTCACGACGCTTCGTCTTTTCGTCAAAGGATCGCCAGTCAGCTTTCCAACGCTTTGTTGATCCAATTAAACGCCATCCCGAATGATCCCGATCATTCTGTGGAACTGGCGAGGTGGAAAGCGGAGCTTTTTTCTGTATTGTATCAAATTTGGTAGATAACGATTTCAGCGCGTCCAAAATATTGAGCTTGATATTTGGATCGTCATGAGGGATTTGTTTGCCAAGCTGACTTATTTCGTTTTTAATTTCTTTTCGCGATTCAATCGTAGTAAGGTCAATCAGCGACGTTAAATGATTCCTTAGTGAAGAAATTGCACCCGATATACTGTGGTTTTCATTGATGGTTGCTAACTACTGCTTAAGATTATTAAGCAGCGTTTCTAGATTATTAATATCTTCCGTTTGAATTTGTGCACCACCTGTGTGTTTGAATCAATCTGATCCACCTGCCGCTGTTGCTGTTCGGTCAGCTCTATCAACACAAACGTCATCGTTACAGAAGTTTGGCATGAGCCGCAGCATGGTAGCAGGTACGATGTTGGGTCGGCAGTTCTTTTGTTTGACCGAGTAAAATAAAATTCGCGTAAACAAAATAAGTATAAACAGACTTATACACGCCGGGAGCGACTAAAATACACGTCCAGACTGACTTAACTCCTGATCAGGTACCCTCTGCCTTCTTTTGCTTGCAAACAATCTACCATGCAGGAAAAGGTAGGCGTTTGTCTCAGATATGCTTAAGGGGATTTCCCATAGCCATCCTGTTTCTTTCGAAACCACTCTTGCATTAACACAGAATCCAAAGGCAGATATGATGAATCTTATCAGGGTAAAAAAGGATAAGATGAACATGATCCATCCACCCGCATTTGGAGCGGTCTCAATGAATCTAGTCCACGCTCCTTTCATCTTTTCTTGTATTATTGTGAAATCTACTGGTTTTAATCCGTTGACAAAACTGTACGAATCGGGGAGATTACCAGACCCAGAGACATGAAACATCAGGTGTTAACATCTCTTTTTGGTATTTCCTTAGAAGATCACTTGTATAAAGTCCTCCTGACGCTAGTGTTTTGAGTTCTGTAAAGTCATATGTTATGGGATCTGGAGATATTGTGTGTGGAGTCTCAGATCTAATCAACCCTTGTTCTGTTCTAACATACCATTGATCATTGAGAAAAAACTCGGGAAGTAGATCAACTGAGCACGAAACAGGGGTTCCAACCGGCAATAGCATCCTGCCTCTCGGACTCATAAACATTGTAACGTTCTCGAAGATCACAGGAAGTTCGTTGAAGCAGCCCTTCAAGTCGGTATCCAATGCAACAGAAACAGGCTGTGCACTTTGCTAGGTATATTGCTTCACCTCTCTGGATAGCCGTGTACCCTGGTCCTCCATACATGTAAGCAAATTCGACAGGCGACAGTACTGCCAGAGACAACATTTTTTTTGTTATTCTGTTGTGCGTGTTGCACCTGTCTAAGTGGAATATGTCGAATAATTTGGTTACCTCTTGCTTCACGTGGCGGATTGAGTAAACAATTTTGGAGTTTATGTAATTCAGCAAGCCAACCTCAGTCGATTTAACCTTGTCCATCCCGAGTTCTGGTCGGTCATTCCCCATGATGGTAACATACAAACTGGGGTGCTCTGTAAAAAATGATCTGTACCCACAAATGTATTCTGTTTTTTCAGATAACAACAGTTGGAAGTCGTAACCTCCGTAAGTTACTTGAATAAACTTTTCATTTCCATTTGTCACTAATGTTGCTCCTCCAGAATATATCAGACTCTTCTGTTCTTTGTCGTTCGGACACGCTGGTCTCATTTGTTTTCAAAAAACAAAACCGTAGTCAGCACTAAAACACTTTTCATCTGATAAAGTGCAAGAAAGCCCTTGAGAAATGTTATAGTGTTCTCCTCAACATCCACTATGGCCTGGCCTTCAGATCTTTCAATCGTGTATTCAGAAGACACCACAACTCGTTCGAATGTCACTCCTTTCCGGACGAAATCTGAGCCTGGTGTGCAGGAACCAGTTTAATCAGAGATTGACCCTCTGGTAACTATGTTAGTCCTGACCAATCCCTCTTTAACTTCTATATCAACCGAATTTTGGGCATTTTTCACTCTGTAGATTCTCTCTTGGAACATACTCTCACATTCGCTTCGACTGACATCCACGACCTCTGTGAAAACAGTTTGTGTGTACATTGTATCAATACTTCTTCCGCATCTATACATAAAATTCCTGGTTTCAATTTTACATCTCTTGAAGGCTATTTTGTATTGAGTTGTTGCTTGGGAAACACTCAGCCTAATATTTTCGAAAGTTTTGTTCTCTGCTGGCTTTTTACAAGGTGGTGTCGTTACTAAGGATATGCTGGTCATATTAACCCCATCTTCTGAGCATCTGTAGGCTATTAGTGCTTGACAAAAGCTTGCTGTGAAGAGAAAAAGGATTGGCCCCAGTTTTTTAAGGCCAGTTTAGCGGTGCTATTATCAGGACTTGATCCTACCACTGGAATTTAACTATTATTGAGTCATACAAAAAATGAAATTAGTTCATTAAGTAATCTTAGCTAAACGAAACAATTCTGTAAGACCAGCTGAGTGTCTCGATGACTCACAGCCAAAGATATAGTCAGTTGCTATACCTAATGTGTGAGAGATACTGAGATATGTACTTATGGATTTCTTTCCATTAAGAACTTTTTAAAAAACATTAGTATTCACTAAACGATCTATTCACTACCAAATCTCAACTAGAACTGACTGTGACTACTTCTCCTAACCGTCTAACAACCTAACTACTAAGCTAGCTTGCTGAGGTCAGCTGGGAACCATCATCGGTGGCGGCGCGATGTCCCTCGTTCAATTGTCACGTTCCAGGATTCATATTCCAATCGTCGTTGCTTTGTAGCTTGGTGCTGCATGGGAACGATGATGCCGAAGATTCAAAATTGATGAGCTGGCTGGTTGAATGTTTGACGCTGCGTGAGAACTGCAATGTGGAATGGCTGGCAAGTTGGCTCATCTGATGCTGGGTGATAACCACGATATGATAAAGGAATGGCTGGGAAGTTGGCTCGTCTGATGCTGGGTGATAACCACGATATGATAAGGGTAAGCTGGCAGGCTCGGACATAACTAAGTATGTGCTCACATTAATGAGTTTTTAAAAATATTTATTATTAAAGTTCGTTGTACAACTTGCTTCTTCCACACTCAAAATTAGACTGACTAAACCTGTGCTCCTGAATTGTATTCTACCTGTCCACTGTACTGCATCCTGCTGCGTCAGGTGTTCCTGCTGTTCGTCGTCGTTGAAACTTTCCAGAGTTGCCGTCGATGGTGGCTCGTTTTGTTGTGTCAGGAATACCGGCCATCCACGTGTTGTGTCGGATGACGTGCTGCGTCAGGGCAGTGCGTCCGGTGCTACTGTCGTTCAATAATGTTCATGGATCGGAGCATGGAATGTGCATTGTCGGCGTCTATTCCACGATCGTTTGAATATCGTGGATAGAGCATTGGTTTATCCATAACTACTGTTCTCTCAATTACAAAAGTAACTGCTACCTACAGGCAGTGTGTATTCGTGTGTTGCTGATCGAGGCGTTCTAGGAAAAGGACACAATAGTAGAGGGTGATCGATATTATTCTTGAGGAAATTAGGCTGGCGAGAAACTATCGCTTGTGGTAAACAGTAACACCCAAGCGACTAGTAAAACATGTTTCACCGAACTAAATGTAACGTTTAGCCTCGGAAGTCTTAGAGATACCGACAATGGTTGAAAGCTGCTGGTAACATGCAATTGTTCAGCTCGTCAAAATGCTTTCGAAGTGTGATATTGATTTTGACAGAACCTTTCCGCTTATCCTCGTCGCCAGTTGTAGTAATCGACTTGTCTGATGAATCGTACTCCCCCAATCGTATGTATTGTACTTTGGGAAATAAAACTATATTACATAGAATTGTGAGTATAGTGAATTACATTTAAACTTAATGGTTTCGCTACTGGAACAGGACTAAAGCGTGGTGCTGATGTGACAAACGATTTCTATGCATCGGGCTAGACATATAATTATAAATTATGTTTCTTCAATCTAGGTCGGGACCAGAACTGCGGAAAGTCAATATCATACTACTGACATTACGCCAAAATGATGCAACACCAGAATCAGCCAACTACGATGCATGGTTCATTACAAAAGAGTTTGCGATGTTACAATGATTCTCTTAGCGTCAACTCTCACTCTCATTTTTTTCTTGCTATCTTTCTCGATCATTCGGGTATGGCTGTACTGAGATTGAACCAGTAGAAATATCAAGTTCATTTTGACAGCATGATGTTATGAGGATAGCAAACATAAAATCAATGATTTTTCTTCAATTGATATGTATGATATTGATATATGGTCGGCATGCGATCTGACCGAACTAAGCGCCGTTTTCTCAGATTGAGTTATTGACACCCAGTGGATATGAGAAGTAATAATCTATCTATTATGAAGTAACGGAATCGTTTGAGCATTTGATAACGATATTATAACAAAAAATCTCTGTAACAGCTTGTACACAGCAATTGCGGCGGTAAATGTTTTTCGACGCTTGGCTCGGTTTGGCTGCACGCCGACTAAAAGCATTGTCAATAAACAACTATTACTTCGTTTTGTAACTGAACGTATTTTAGTTTGGTACTTTTGAATCTGTATGATCATTCATTTTTATTCTCAGTAGCGAATATGCTTCTTCATAACACCAATTGTAATAAAAGGAATTCTTTTAATATTTTTCAAATGATCTCATATCTGAAAAATAATATTGCATTTTTATTTGTTTTTTGACAGCATGAGTTTATTAATTTGATTCTTGAATATTGTGCTTGTTGTAGGTTAAACTAAAGACAGTGTTGTTCGAGGCAAAAAATTAATCGCGGGTGGCAAAACAGAAAACTTTTAAATATGTATGGGTATGTATATTTATATACAGATCCTGTTAAATGTTGGCACGGTTCAACTTTGAAACTGTTCAATTTTGGTTCGGAACGGTTTTGCTTTTCTCCTAGTTTTTATTCATATTTTCTTTTAACGAAGAGGATGGCCGGAGTTATTCGACTGGTTTCGGATATATGACCGGAATATGTTTCAGTAACATGGTAACGATGATCAAAGCAGTGCTTAGAAGTGCTTAAAATCCTACCATGCCTCCCATTGAAAAATGTAAAAATGCGGACCTGTTCCGGTTGTGTTCCGAATACTCGGAGTTGTTGTGCCAGCCCATCAAGCGACACCTATATAAACCTAGTTCATTGGTTGCCATATCTTGAGTTGGGATCGTCACAGACCGCAAAGCAGATCAATTTTGAAAAATCCTGATAGCAACAAACCTTAAGCTAGCACTGACATAATCACGCTACTGAAACGATTTTTGATATTCCAAAAATCACCTTGATTTGCATTGCACTGATATTTCCGAGTGAACTCTGTATATTCACGACGATTGACAATGAGAAGCCGAAAATGGCAACTAAAGAGACAAGATATTGAATCACTTGTCGGAACCTCACGCTTACTGTGATGGTTGCTGGCTATTTATGAGAGAAAGAAACGAGTGCGATGATATTTTCTCTCTCGTCATAGTCAGCATGTTGCTTGGATTGATCGCAGCTCTGGTCGGGACACTAAACCATGTCTTTTCACGTACAAAACTAGACTGATGATTTATTTCTAAAAATACAAAGTGAAACTTAAATTTTATTTCGTCAGGCTCCTTGTGATGACGTGACGCAGATAAAGAAAGAAAGTAAACGAGCAAAGATAAGATTACTTCGTGGCGACGCGATGCAGATGAAGAAAGGACAAACAAACAAGCAAGATAGGATTATCGGTTCTGTTGCTTATGTCGATGCGTAGGTTCGGCGTGTTGTTCATTAACCGTAGCATGTCGTTACTTCATTTATAATTTATTGACCATAAAATTATCGATTTTTACGGCTTTGTTTTTCAAGTTAACGATACTAATAGGTATCGTACCGTTTATGGGTGTAGCTATGGAGTTAGCTATAAATACATGCGGCAATACTTGCTTTTGTAATACTACACAAATATCGCTTATAGTAGTGTTGATATATTTGATCAGCTCGGTCCGTGCAGGTATAATACACGTAAGGTGATCGTGTGTACTAAATGGGATTTTACAAATATTATGTTCTGAGTATAAGGATAATGTTAGGGCATCGAAATCTATATTTGCCTTATGATTTAGTAGGAAATCGGTTCCGAGCAAAACTGCTACGTAGTTAGGCATTTTGTCTACTACATGAAATTTTACTTTAAATTTATAATTCCTGAAATGTAATATGGTATCAACGGAACCCAGTGATTCGGTTATTCCGTTTATACCTCTTATGGTTATAATGTCATTTTTGTTTATGTGTTCATCGGGTGGTAAGTTTTTTTTATGCAACAGGCAGCACGATGCTCCACTGTCTATTATAAAATTGACTGTAAAGTTTGTTACAGTAAGATTGATCCGGGGCGACTTGATTAGTCTTGACTGATTTAAATCAACGAAATAAATCAATCAAATTTGCCTCCTCTTGTCGATTTTGGGGTTGATTTTGACTACGTGTGTTCTGGCATTGTTGCGGTTGTTGTTGTGGCTGTTGCCGAGGGGCCTCGTCCTCTCGGTCAGCCATATGCGCATTTTCGCGTCTGTAGTTGCTGAATCTACCTCCTTAAGTTGGGTACCTATTGTTGTACCTCTGTTGGTTATTGTCATAAGCGTGGTTATTATTACTACCGTAATTGTTGTTAGGGTAGTATCTATTATTATTGTCATTACTGTTCGGGTAATAGTTGCTATTACCTCGGCCACGGAACCCTCTGTTCCCGTGACCTCCCCAGGACCGGTTTCGGCCTCTCCGTTCTCGACCTCTCTGGTAATTGTGACGCGTGACGATCCCGGAGCACATTCTAATGCATCGGAAATCGCCTTGTTAAGCGTTTGCGGGTTTCTTGCTCTTAGTAAGAACTAAGTGGTATTGTCTTTAGGGGCGACTCGTAGCTTTTGAACCTGCCTGTTCAACTACAAATTCTGAAAATCGCAGTTTGGGGAAGTGATCACAATCATGTCCACGTAATCACACAAATCATTCTATTGGTTACTGTTCGAAAATGAAACTAAAACTCCATAAATTATAAATATAAATTTGCGTTTGAAATATATTTTTTGTCTCGCGTCCCTGTGTGCAATGCACAGGTTGCACCTATGGACGAGTCGCCCCTGATTGTCTTTAAGTCCTTCGATGAAGGTGCGTACTGCAACCGTTTCGACAAGGTTGTTAGCAGTAGCCTCATTTGCAAATGTTCCCTGCGAAACATGAGCAGCGGCCAATTTAGTGGCTAGCTTACTGATTTCGTCTTCAAAATCAGTAATGCTTTTTGCTTTCTGTTGTACAGCAGTCATTTCATTTTTCACTGCTTTGGGGGTCAGCTTTACCCCAAATTTGGTTTGTAAGGTTTCTTTTACGCCATCGATGGTTGCGATACCATCTAGCGCTCCACGGGCAGTTCCCGTTAAAGTGATATTCAAAAATTTTAGGATTTCCGCTCCATGTACTCCCTCAGCAGCATAGTCCTTTAAAAGTTGTACACTTTCAGTGTAGCGTAGTATATCAGCTGCCGAACCATCAAATGGTTTGACAACTTTTAGTGCCAGACTCAGGTCTAGGTCTAGGTCTTTTTATATAGAATGTTTAAATAAACCTAGTGTTTGCTACTTACAGTTGTTTAGGTGTATAATATTTTATTTTTTTTTTTCATCATCAATCAATCAAAATTCAAAAAATCAATCTGTATGTCCGATATAATTCCCTAAAAGAAACATTATCTAGTATATATGTTTTACAACGTTGCACAGAATACTTAGCTCTTAATGATTGTCACGATTCCATATGAGTAACGTGTCGAGCTCATCCTTACGGGTTGAAAAATTCTCTAGTCTACCTCGGGTCTCGGTGTGTTCTGATGCGGCGGCTGCGCCCAGCATGTAGAATGTTTCCAGGACTCGGGTATAAGCTGCCACTTCCCTTTTTTGTGAACAAACGTGGGGTGTTGAGCTGTTTTTGGAGATCTTCCTCCAACAGGTCCAGTTGACGTTCACAAAATTCGAACACTATGTTATTCTCTTCAAATCTGTTCACCGAACTCATTGCTTTCACTTAATTATAGTTCGGTATAGTCTCTATTATTGCTTCTGGTACTCGCTGTCTTTACTTTGTTACGTTTGCAGTAGCACTATGCAGGCGTATCGCACGGTCGGTGACAGTTTGCTGCCGATGCAGTTTTGCGAGTAATTTAATGGCTAAATAGCATCCTGGCAAGATCGCCATCAAGTGTACCAATTTAGAAGTCAATTAGGAACATTCTTGCTTAGCGCTAAACGGCTTGCGGCCGATATGTTCATGTTTAACATTAACTGGTATGCGCTGGGTCAGCATATGATTTCCGTTCGCTGGAGTGTCGCGCATTGTTTATGCTTATGCAGCATAAACAATCCGTGCCTCGTTGGACGATTCAATCATGCGCGTCCACGACACAATTCTCTTGTCCGATTCTTCGTCCTGTCCATGTCTAATCCTATCAAATTTAATCAATTAGTTATTTATTCACAATCTTCTGTCTCGCTCTATTTAATCGCGGACTCACGCTCGTTATTTACTTAATCGATTATTACATACGTTCAGTATTTATTTTTCTATTTGGCTATGTGGCCGTCATCGTTTCATTCCCAGCGGAAACGGAGCGTCGAATTTCGAATTTGAATGGTATAGAAAAATAATAAAGAATCGTTCTCATGAAATAAGTAGAATTGGGTTGTTTAGCTATATCTGTTTTTTATGTCATCTGAAAGAGCTAAATTTTCTGAGCAAAACGGGATTTTCAAAAATTTTCTATCGTTGTCATTCAATTTTTAAATCACGAATTAAAACTGCTCGAAATCTGCTCGAAATCGCTACAATGACAGTTCGCCTATATACCAACTGCCACTGTAGCGATTTGAAGCGATTTTTATTTTCCATTTAAAAATCGAAGGACAATGATATTAAATTTAAAAAAAAAGGTTTTGCTCATAAAATAACAGTCTTCTACCTGATATATAAAAATCATAAATCCGTGAGTAGCTAAACAACCCAATCGCTAAGTGCATTGGAAAATGCTTTTAATTCATACACGCGCGGCTATTATTTCAGAACCTGTCTGAGAAGAACGTAAAGTCGCGATTTATTCCTTATTCGAAAAACATGCATGGACAAGAATATTCCTGTCCATGGGAATGTAATGCAAAAGTTTATGAGAATCAAAAGTGTTTCCTAATTTCTTGGAAGGCCTCTTCATTGATTTTGACAGACCTTCCCACTTATTCTCGTCGCCAGTTGTTGTATTCGACTTGACTTGATGTAACCGAATTTTTATTACTTTTTTTCATTTGTACATTTAATTCACTCGTTTTTGTGGCAATGTTTTTAATTTTTAGTAAATCTACTATTACCTTACTTAGGTTTTGTAGGGTCTTCTGATGATAAGGTGTAATATCGTTCATTAACCTTCGTTCAAATACTTTGAAGGTACAAATTATGATGCTTAATTTGGACCTTCTTAAGTATTACAAAACAAATTTTGTTCGGGGGGTGCCAACTTCAAGTCCCAAATGATAGGCAAGGACCAATATTTGAAGAACTCTTCTATTGAAACCACTTCATACTTTTCGTAACCTTAGGCTTTCTTTTCCTCTTTCTACACATGAACTAAATTTAACTGTTTGGAGGTCGGAAATAAACTGGCGCTTTACCTCGCGCTGTTATAATCAGATTTCTATCTGAACCTCTCATTATCCCTTCTTCTATTTAACAAATACATCGCGAGCTGAGATGCCAGAATATTTCGAGAGAAAATCTGAAGATCTGGCAACTCTGATCTCGAAAGAAGCATGTGAACGAAGGCGAAGTGTAGCATTGCCACATCTTTATCCCTCTCACATTCCTTATTACCCACTCGGGAAAAAAGTGTGACGCCGGCCATGGCTACTTCTCTCTCTAGCTAATAAAACGAAAGTGTCTTAAAAAGATGTTTTTCAAACTTTATCAGTGAACAATCCTGGGTCGTTTCACTTTTCCAGTACGGTTGCAGAATCCTTTTCCTTCGATTTCAAATGCTAAAATATTCACGTAATAACAGTTCGATTGAGCATTCTCTTTCACAGAAAACTACTAAGATTTGTATGGATTCAACGGGAATTGAAAAAAAAGTTGAACAATTATTTATTTTTCGAGTTTTTTCTAAGCACAATGGCTTCTAATAACAGTTTTATACTTCGAGGTAAATTTCCATTTTGAGAGAAAATTTACAATTTGTAAAGTCAAAAGGATTTCACTAAACATGTCGAAATAAAACTCTTCGCATAAAAGCTACGCTTACTTGTCGATTCTTGTCCCTTCCGAGAAGTTTTTTTTTGCGCAAGAAATCATCGTTCGGAAGTGTTGCTAGTGGAATGGGAGGAACAAAAGAAACGAAATTTCACACTCTGAAGGAGATAAAGTCGGAATGGTGGAATCGTTTACACTCGACTAATTACCTACCCAAAAGTCATTCCGAAACATCGAAACTAGAGTGAAATATTTCAAATGCAACAGATTTTCAATTCAGTCATTGAAATCCCGTAGAATAGAGAACAAACATTTTTTTTGTTTATGAAATCAATGTTTGGAACACTTTTTCATAGTAAAGTGGTTAAAATTCATAGCAAATATGATTTTAGTTCAACCGATTGCGTGCCCGCAATGACGGAACCCAACCACTTCCCCAACACAGTCGGAACTAAAGTATGTAAACGATTTGACTTCGTGAACGCCTTGTTGTTGTTGTTGCTTTATTCGCACGAGTGCCAACGGCACGCCAGCATGCAGAAATTTGTCTTCATTGTCCATCCGATCGCGGCAGGTGACGATTTTTAAAATAACGCAGCCTTCCGTAGCGGGTAAACCAACAAAGAAACCGGCGGACTGCATTAGTGAGTTGAGAAGCTTTTATTTGACATCACACCATTGTTCGAAGAGGTGTTCTGCCGAATATCCAAGCTGTTCTATCAATTACTATTAACCTAACCTAATAACAACCGACTCTAATTTCTAAAAAAGCGTCTTCTGTATGATTTTCGTAAAATATTCAAAAAATTATAATTTGTGGCTTTGAAAAAAAGTACTTGTTATTAGTACTTGGCAGAAGAAACGAAACAATTCACTTTGTGCTAATAAATCTCGTAATGAGCTTCAGACCCAGCATACTTGGCTAGCTCTCATTAGTAACAGTAATAGTACGGGAGGTTAAACTTGGCTGCTTTGCCGCTTGTCGTTATTTCTATATTTCTCTATGATTCCATTATAAATTACAAAGGTTACAGGGATTCCTATCACTACCGGCATGTAAGTCCACCAACTCACGAATAAATTGTCGAACTCCCAGTTGACCTTTTGTCAAGGCCTGCAGTGAGTATGAAAGGAACATCACTGAAGCCCTTTTTCCAGACGGCTCTGTAAAGACATCAGGTCAGGAGAACCACTCAATTATTGGCAAAGGCTCCCACCAGTAACACCACTACTTACCTTAGACAAAAACATAAGTTGCCGAACAAGAGTGACCGGACAAAATCCCACCGCTATCACCACTATACAAAGCGTTGCTCGCTTTGCCAAGAATTTGTGCTTATCACCACTAGAATCCTGTAAGTCTAGGGATAAATAACATTTACACTGATTTTCGTCGAAGCTCAAGAATGCATTTATTGAACAAATAAAACTTGATTCTACCCCACCAGAAAGAATCGAGGAGAATGAAAATACTCCTAAAATGTTACAAAATTATAATCAGATTCACATTTAATTTTTCTAAAGAAAGTCTACCTCTTGCTTCATCCCAGTGCAAAATTTCTCCCGTAGCTAGAAGTAAACCCTCAATAAACTTCAGATAAACCATTTTCTTTTATTGAAGACACTTTACACTTATTATGTGCATTCGTGTCTGATATAAAATATATTATCAGTAATATCTTTTCTTTCAAAACTTGATGCCTACCTTAATCTAAATTGTCGTATCGTTGCCTTCCTGTTGAACAAGCGTCATTAAGCCAGTTTGCATTAGCAGTTGTAGAACTACCGTTGGATCGCTTTCATAAACTTTCGATTGAATTCAATTATAAAAAAAATTAAGTATATACTTTGCAAAATCTTACTCGCTACTGCAAAATCAACTCGCTACTGTGTCTACTCGCCATTTTTGATGCATTAAATACAGCCGTCACTTGATTTTGATGATTTGAATATGAAATCAAACAAATACCTGCTTTTTCTTATACTAATTGATGATCGACCTTTCAGTAGGCACTACATAATTTGCCCTTGATCTCTACGAGTTTTCTTTGATTTCTTAATTGAAGAATTACATTTTTTTTTTCAATTTTTACTACTTGACAAGTAATGCACAAAGTGACATTTCTGCCACTAGTTTGTGGGAAATACCACGTGACATGTTTACGTGTACGTTTCGAAGAAATTAGAGCGCTTGTGAAGAAGTGGAAGCCAAATAGTCGGCTGAGCAACCGCACCCGATTTAATGTGTTTACTGTGATTTTTGTTAACTTTCAAAAAGGACCATGTTTACAGATTTCCAATTTTTTCAATAGTTCTACAGTTTAAATTAAGAAAAAGTCAGTGGAATATGTATTTCTTTCGACATTTCTCATCAAAATAAAAAAAAAGTATACATGCCCCTAAAACCCTATTCTATCCAATCTTTGTGCAGTGCAATCTGAAATCTATGTGTTAAATCTCTCGGATGAAACGTGCCAATTTATATCAGTGCAGGTTCTACTAACGAAACTAATCCAGCTTTCTACGAGTGGTAATGGCGGATGGATTTGACATTTGATGTAGGTTGTCAAACTACTAGTTCATTGGATATTTCCATTGAACTTAAACTAGTTAGATGAATTTGACATACAAAGGTGGTTGTCATACTACTAGTTCAATGGAAAAATCCAATTAACTAGTAGTTTGACAACCTACATGAAATGTCAAATCCTTCCGCCATTACCGCTCGTGGAAAGCTGGATAGGTTTATGGATCTTTGTTAAACTTTGCATGTTGTATCCCACGTTTTCTCAGCTGGCTTGAAGGTTTGATCAGCATCATCCAGATATTTATGCTTGACAACATAATTATGCGTACAGTTTCATTGTCAATACTCTGACTTCACTAATTAAACGAAATTCTTGGACAAACTCCCCAAGGCCGTATTGGCAATATTTTTTGAACGTTTTTCTACCAATATCTTTCACTGTAATTTCTATAAAAAAATAACCAAGCCACTAGGACATTGCAAAATGGTTTTTGTCACTCACGCATTTTAACGACCAAAATTTGAAGAATCACTAGAATTACGAGTCGATGGCCGTGATGGGAGTTTTAAAAAACTCTAAGGTCTTATTTTCTTCACTTTATTCACTCTAGATGTTTACACTTCTAACTACTAACTTCAACTGGCTCGTCACGAGCCTGTTTCCAATACTTAATAACTAAAACTGCTACCGCTGCACTTCCGTCCGTATGGTGATTGATGTGGTCGAAGTCCCTGCGCGTGTCGTTGGAGTCAGCATTTTACTCCGGTGGCGTGGTCGATGCGACGCCGGTTAAGGTGCTGACGTCTGCTGCTTTGGTGGCTGGTCCGTATGTAACTCCTCCGGGGGGTAAAGAATGGTCGTCCTCGGCCATGTTGTCCATTTGTTGTAATCTTTGTGGTTTTTGCTGAATATTTTTGATCTTTGGTAAACGAACTTTTATAATTAACTTCCTTTTCCTGACACAAATATAAATGATTATTCCAATGGTGATAATTGTAGTTGTTGACAATCCGCTTAAAATGCTCAGAATCCAAACATGATGTTCCGTTTGTTTGAGGGCTATGAATTTCATTTTCTCCCGGTTCCAAATGGTGTTGTTATGAACTTCTAAAATGTCTTGGTGTTCTACGATGCTCCAATTAATCTTTAGGTTTGCAAAGGCTCAATCAATCTCTTGGGTATAATTGCTGATGACTTCCGTACTGGTAAATTTTTGATCTTCAATTTCCAAAGTACAGTTGTTGAACGTAATCAGAAAATTTCCAGTAAGAGTTCGGTTGTGGGGACCACAATTCGAATGTAATGTGTGGTTTTTCCCATTGTTGATCAGCAACTTGTTGTCCGATATCATTGTGATTTGCGTATCAGTTCGTCTAGTTGCATTACATTTGCTTTCAGTACCCATCATAATGGGGAGTAAGCACGATCGTTTAATGGCGTTATTTCTATGGATTTCTGAATGAAGTCTGTTGGGTGACTCGTTTGGAAATATACGCCGCCAGCTTTAACGAGATAATGGGGTGCCTGTAGTACAACCGTTGCATTGATGATTAGTGGAAGCACTTGAATTATCTCTGCTTTTGATGAATCCATTCGTGGTGTTTGGAGAATATAGAGAAGTATGTCTCCTTTCGTTGCGACTTTCGGTGTAACGTAATTAAGTGCTTGTTCTGGAAAGTCGGTCTTGATTCCCTGTTTTTGTAGTAATGATTCGATGAGTTGTATTTCCATGAGTGTAAGTATCTTGTTGTTTGGAAGAGCGATTTTAGTTCTTAGGATGGTGTCCTGAATTTCCTCTAGTACGTCGTTTAGTGTATCCATATAAAGAAGTACAGTTATTGTGTCATATTCCTCTAATATAATTTTGTTCTCGATGTTTTGTTGTTTAATTAAATCGTTGACTGCTTGTGTAATATCTCCAATCCGTTCGTTTACCATCTTGTTTACTATGAATTGTTTGTTGTTTTGGTCTATTAGTCCGTTTATGGTCCTGTTGATTATGCGAAGGTCATCCGCATCCGGTGATCCAGCTAACCATTTCCAAGCTTTTCCGATGGTATCCCAACGACGTTTCCTTCTTGAGTTGATTGGTTTAATCTGTCTTAAATTATTTACTAATATTCTTGATTTCTGAATTGCTAATTGGGCTATTGGTAGTGAGCTGTCTAATTGTCTTGTCAATTTGGACATCAGTAGTACATTATTTTCGATTAATGTTAGATTTATAGGGTGTATAATTTTATCGAATCCATTCTGAATTCTGCAATCCTTCAGTTTCGTCATGAGTACTGGGTCATTGTGTAAGTTTTTTATGGTCATGTCCTTGGTGTGTCCGTGTCTTGTCAGCATCAGAAGCAGTATGATTATCTAGAATACGTATAATTAAGGATAGTTATATTTGGTATAGGCAAAAAGTAAATTTAAAACTTAATGTCGTGTTTTTAATCTATTTATTTTGTTTTTGTGCCTCTTAGTTCCTTTTCTATTTTTGAATGTTTTCTCTTGAACATTGTTGACATTGGTTTTAATTGCCCTTGCTTGGGTTTTTCTTCTTGTCATTTGTTTTACAAAAACTTCTTGCCCTTCATTTAGTATGGGCGGATCTTCTCTAGAATTATTGTTCTTGGTTTGTCTCTTTTGAGCTTTTAAAATGTTATTTTTTGTTTCCAAAAATATTTTTTGTGCTTGTTCTATTACATTAATTGGGTTTTGAATATTATTTTGGTTAAATATAATTTCGTTGGGTTTGAATTTCGTGGATGAGTGTACGCTGTCATTATATAATGAGACTGCTAATTTCACTATCGATTTTGTTTGCATTCCCGGAAACTTGTATTTATTGCTATTGAAAATTTCCACAATTGTGGAGTGTGTTCTCTCGACTTGTCCATTGCTTTCTGATGAAGATGCGAATTCTAATACTGTCCCGAAAGTACAGAGAAAAGTACTGAGTTGTATAGATCTAAAAGTTGTTTCGTGGTCTGTTACAATGGTTTTAGGTGCTCCAAATGAAGTGAAATATTTGCTTAAGGCCTTTTGTATATGTGGTAAGTTTTTTGATTTAATGTAAAACATTTGTAGATGTTTTGAGAATGAATCTACTAACGAAAGGAATTTAAAGTTATTTATGATAAATATATCCATGTGTACCCTATCAAGCGGTTTTTCGGTTACTGGTCGAGGTGAGATTTTTATATTATAAGGTTTCCTTTCATACTTGTGTGAATTGCAATGTTGACATGTGTTAATATGGTTACTAATTATTCTGCTCATTCTGGGGAAAAAGTGACTGCGTTTTAGCTGTGCTTCTACTTCTGTTATGCCTCTATGGGCCCTTTCATGTTCTTTTGCTATTAACATATTCTGTCTTTCTTCATTGGCTACGTCTTCTACTCTATTTTGAGTAAATACAAAGTGCCCTTTTTCCGAGAAGTTTTCTTTGAAGGAGTCTTGGATCTGTTGTATCAGGCTTTCTGGAGCCATAATTACTGTTTGCCTACCATCATGAAATTTTTTTAGAAAATTTGTAATCTCGTTGATATTGTAATTTGGTTGAACTATGGTAGTTCTTTTAAAATGAGGAAAGGGATTTTCTTGTAGTATGCTAGTGAAACTGGCTATTCTAAAGATCAACTGGTTTTTGAAATAATTAATCGGTCGGTCCGTGAAATGGATAAAGTGATCTCCAGAATCGTCAGCTGAATGAATTGTTTCTAAATCGTTACCTTCATCCATTGGTTGTATTTCCTCTCCTTCCGGTTGGTTTCCATTCGCCTCGTCTTCGTGGGCGTCTTCGTTTTCGTCATCCTCATTATCCTCGTTATCATTTTCATTTCCCCCCTGGATTTGTGCTTCGACATCTAAAATAGGAGAACTATTAACATCAATGACGTTGCAATCGATTTCATGTGGTTCCCTGCTGAGCGCGTCAGCTACCACGTTTGTTTTTCCTTCTTTATATTTGACCTCATAGTCAAAATTTTCCAGTTCAAGTCTCCATCTCAAAATCTTCGAATTTTTGAATGAAGACTTAATAAAAGTGAGTGGTTTATGGTCAGTTATTAGGAGAAACTTGTTCACATAAAGGTAAGGTTTATATTTATCAATTGCCCACATGATGGCGAGTGCTTCCTTCTCTGTTGTCGAGTAGTTGGCTTCAGTTTTATTTAAGGTTCGACTTCCAAATGCGATTGGCCTTTCTATGCCATTTTGAATTTGAGATAGCACGGCTCCAAGTGCATAATTACTTGCATCCGTGGTCAAAACAAATGATAAATTAAAGTCTGCGTAAGCCAATATCTGGTCAGAGGCGATTATTTCCTTTAATACATTAAATGCTTTTATATAATCATTTTCAGACGCATCGACTTTCGCGTCTTTTTTCAAATATCTTGTCATTGGTTTTGTAATTTTTGAGTAATCTCTTATAAATTTTCGGTAATAACCGGTAAGTCCTAGGAATTGCTTGATTTCCTTCGGTGACTTTGGTAAACTCCATTCTAAAATCTTCTTTATCTTGTCAGGGTTCGGTTTTATGCCATCGGGCGTTATAACATGCCCTAAAAATTCAGTTTCCCTCTTTAAAAACTCACACTTGTCAATCTGAATTTTTAAATTAAAGTCTGATAGCCTTTGGAGAATTTTTGAAAGATTTTCCATGTGATTTTCTAGGTTAAATCCTATGATGATAATATCATCTAGGTAGACGTAACAGATTTTTCCTATATAATCTCCTAGAATATTATTCATTGCACGCTGAAAGGTGGCAGGTGCATTCTTTAAGCCAAAGGGCATTCTGGTAAATTCAGAATGACCTAAAGCCGTTGAAAAAGCTGTTTTATTCCTGTGTTTCGGATCCATTTTTATCTGGTGGAATCCAGATTTTAGGTCCAATGTTGTAAAATATGCCGATTTCCCCAAGTTATCAAGAATTTCCTCGATTTGAGGGATTGGATATTTATCGTCCACTGTCTTTTCATTCAGCTTTCGGTAATCAATCACTACCCTTACTTTTCGAATTCCTGATGCGTCTTTTTTCTTGGGTACAACCCAAATTGGCGATGAATAAGGACTGCTTGAGTGTTGGATGATGCCATTTTCTAGCATTTCTTGTATTTGGTCCTCTATGTCCTTTTTGAAGTGATGAGGGTACCTGTAGCTTTTCGTATAGGTCGGTTCCTCATCTGTTGTAACAATTTTATGTTTGATTGCAGTTGTTGCTGATAACTTTTCATCAGTTTTCAGCAAAACGGCTTGTTTGCGGAGGATAACATCAAGAAGGTTTTGTTTTTCAATTTGTGTTAAGTGATCAGTTCTAATGAGTTTTTCTATGTCACTTTTATTTAATCTTTCTGTCGTTTTTATCGGTATTGGGGTGAGCAACTCAAAGTTTTTTTTTTTTTAATGTCGACTGTCTGGCTCAGTTTAGGACGTTCCTTTGATGTGCTTAATATGCGTATTGTTGAGGTTTTACCGGAAGATTTGTAAAGGCCAGGTTCAATAACCATATTATTGGTTAATTTTTGAAATGTTGGAACGAACCAATCCCCATCTTTTGTTGTTTCTATTTCCAACGTATGGTTGAATATTTTATCTCTGATGAAGTATTTTTGAAACGGAATAGTTGCTTTGTTAATTATCAAATTTTCTTTAGCGAAATCAATTTTTGCTCCATTTCGAGCAAAAAATTCTGAACCCAATATTCCATCAAAATAGTTGTGAAATTTCAACTCGTAAAACATTTGTGGAGGGATATTTGCGTCTGAAAATTCTAATTGTCCTTTACGGTGTACTTGATGGTTACCTGTTATATTTTTAACAGAAGCATTTTTGACTTCAATTATGTCGGGTAAAACTCCTGGTCTGATAATATTTTTATTGGCTCCTGTGTCCAATAAAAGTTTTATCGATAAATTATTTTCAGTAATGAAATTCAAGTAGGGTAAATAATTTAAGTTTCCCTTCCTTGCATCTCTATTAAGCAAAAATTTATTGCTACTTCATCTTCTTCGCAATCGGACTGAGGTCTTTCGCTCTCTGAGTCTGATTGAATCTCATTATTGTTAATATTTTTCCTGTTCAATGTTAATCTACTGCGAATTGATGGGTCTACGTCCATTTTCTCGACGGGTGAATTCGTTGCGTTTTTGAATTTTTCGTTGATAGCAGTAGTTTTATCGATTGATTTATTTTCAGTTTTATGGGAAATTGCTTTGTTGGGTTTATTGTCATGTTTATGTTCCAGCCTTTCTGCTCTGCTGGCGGTGATCGAAATTTACATAAAAATGCATAGGCGTCTTCGATATCTTTTGGCCTAGCTGCTTGTACATGGCCGAAGTAAGGATCACGAAGCCCTGCTATGAATGCCGCCAATGCGTCTTCATCAATAAAGCAGCATATAGCTTCCCAATGTTGTTGGTATATCGGAGTTTGTTTTGCCAGAATTTTGATACTCTGCACGAGTTCCTTCGTCCTCTGAAAGTATTTATGGATGCTTGTGTTATCAGACATCTTATTTTGCCATAGTTGGCATTTGTAGGTCGACAGCTCTTGCCTGTCTCCTATTGCGTTTGTGAGGATCTCAGACACCTCATCAAAATCTTGCGGGTTTCCCGCAAGACATAGTATGTCTTTAGCTTTACCCTCAATTTTGTTCAACACAGCTGTTGTGTACATTTTGAACTGTGTATCCGATACATGAGGATAAAATGCCTCTAATGTATTTCTCGCTGTTGACAGCCACGCTGAAAGCTGTCTTCTATTTCCATCGTATGTCGGTAGCGATTTAATGGGATCAGGTATTCTGAATAGGTTTTCAACATTATTTACTGGTGCTCTTGGTGGAGCGGGATTTATGTTTGCTGATTGCGCTGCAACAGCGTCTACTTTTTGGCTTAGCTCATGGAATTGTTGATCTTGGTTGTTTTGTCGGTCTGCAATATTTTGAATATTTGTCAAAATTTGTTGCAGTTGGGTGTTGAGTTGTTCCATTTTTAATTGATTATTATCTTCGTCGTTACTGATAAATAATTTGTCCAAAAGAGGAACGTTGGATTTTAATGGAATATGCGAATATTCCTCTGATGAATCTGTGTCACAACTCTCCTCAGAGTCTGACACTTTGGTTTGATTAAATAGTTTCTGTGCTCTTTTCAAAGCTGAACTATTGTAATTTTTTGAGACTTTCGGCATCCGCCTTTTGCAATAGTCTAATTAAAATGTTTTGAAATTCTGTGATTTTGTTTTCAAGGCGTCTATCTTGTAGTGCGCTTTGACTACTTAAAAGAGTCTATCTTGTAGTGCTCTTCTAAGGACGTAAGCAACGTTCAATTTAGTTGTTACGATTTCCTACCCGCCGAGTCTATCTTGTAGTACTCGTTGGGGACGTAAGCACAATTTATTTGCTTATGCCTTCTTTTAAAAGCGATCGCAGCGTCTATCTGGTAGTGCGCTCGCGATGTGCGGATCAAGTGTAAGCAGAGAAGCAAGAAAAAGAGTACTTACGATTTTTCCTGGGCGTACAGCGTGGATGCTATCTTCTCCCGGGTTGTAGGTCCGAACTTCCAGCGTGGTGAAATGCGGCGGTGACCTCAAATCGTCCTCCCTTTGACTTCTCGGGTGGAGATGGTTCCTGTCCTATCTTGTAGTAACGGGATTGCCGGATCACACTATGTGATATCTCACTGATCTCACAAGCACTGTTGTTCAATTCACTTAGACTGGAAGCCGACGGCTGCGCCAATTACGAGTCGATGGCCGTGATGGGAGTTTTAAAAAACTCTAAGGTCTTATTTTCTTCACTTTATTCACTCTAGATGTTTACACTTCTAACTACTAACTTCAACTGACTCGTCACGAGCCTGTTTCCAATACTTAATAACTAAAACTGCTACCGCTGCACTTCCGTCCGTATGGTGATTGATGTGGTCGAAGTCCCTGCGCGTGTCGTTGGAGTCAGCATTTTACTCCGGTGGCGTGGTCGATGCGACGCCGGTTAAGGTGCTGACGTCTGCTGCTTTGGTGGCTGGTCCGTATGTAACTCTAGATTTTTAATTTTTCAATTACTTCATAATATGACTGTCTTTTTCTCTATTTCAATAACGACCAGATTATTACAGAAATCACATTAATGATTCATGCGACTCTGAGTAATTGTAAAATACTTAAAAATGCGATATTACTTACCTGTAATATATAGAATTGATCAACCGCACCCAACTTAATGTGTTTACTGGAATTTTTGTTAACTTTCAATAAGGATCGTGTTTACAGATTTCCTATACCTATATGAAGACATTGTTTCGTGTAGTTTGAAGACATTTGAAAAAATTACTTGACCTCCCTGCATCATGATTTCTTGACGACAGCGTTTGTCTTAAAATCACTTACAGTTGTTTAAATTCAAAGTCGATTTGTTCAATAGTTCTACAGTTTGAATTAAAAAAGTCAGTGGAATATGTATTTCTTTTGACATTTCTTATCAAAAGAAAAAAATAGTATACATACCCCCAAAAATCCTATTCTACCCAATCTTTGTGCAGTGCAATCTGAAATCTATGTGTTGAATCTCTCGGATAAAACGTGCCAATTTATATCTGTGCAGGTTCTACTAACGAAACTAATGGGTTCATGGATATTTGTTGAACTTTGCATGTTGCATTTCACGTAGAATTTTTTTTCAGCTGACTTAAAGGTTTGGCCAGCGTCATCCAGATTTTTTTGCTTGACAACATAATTCTGTGTACAGTTTTATTGGCAATGCTCTAAGGCGTCGTACACAAATTACGTAACGCATAAAGGGGGGGGAGGGGGGTTGAGTCAGCGTTACCTATGGTTACGTAGGGGGGAGGGGGGTAGTAGAGACAGTTACGTAACTGTGATGTTTGCTCGAAATTGAAAATTCCGGAGGGGAGTCAGGCTGGTCAGCGTTACATAATTTTAGGGGGGGGGAGTCATGTCGAACGTTACCTTTCGTTACATAGGGGGGGAGGGGGTCTGGAATCTAGATTTTTAGCGTTACGTAATTTGTGTACGACGCCTAACTTCGCCAATTAAACGAAATTCTTGGATAAACTCCCCAATGCCGCATTGGCAATATTTATTGAACGATTTTCTACCAATATCTTTCACTGTAATTTCTATCAAAAAAAAACCAAGCCACTAGGACATTGCAAAATGGTTTTTGTCACTCACGAATTTAGAACGACCAAAATTTGAAGAATCCCTGGATTTTTAATTTTTCAATTACTTCATAATATGACTGTCTTTTTCTCTATTCTGCTCCTGCTACTCCCGGAACCATTTTGAAAAACACTACGAAATTTCATTTCGTTTGCTAATCAATCAACAACAAAAAATATCATCCGATTCTACTTTACATAATACTGCGATTTTATAACAAAATAAGTTCACATCTGACAAGAACTGATTTGATTATCCAAGAAATCAGATGACGAAAATAGTCAACATACTTGTTTTGACGGAATTGACTGATCATGAGGCTGAGATGGTTGCAGTGTTGCGAGAACACCAAAAATGAACATCGGAAGTGAGTCTGACTGCCAGTTTATCAGTGACTTTTTGATAGTTTTTACTTAAATGCACGAAACTAGAATACTTTCTGATAAGGTTGTCTGTCTAAACGTAAACAAAACGAATGAGAGTTACATCCCTTGTACTCACTCATCTCTCATTCGTTTTATTTACGTTCAGACATACGACCTTATCCCGAAATACTCCAGAATGATTACCACTCTTCTCTGACAATGTTGTTCGAACCCGAGCAACACGCTTATTCCGTACCCATTCAATTTGGGTAAATGAACAAATGGGAGCTTGAAATGCCCGCTGTTGTGCCCTGCGTTGTATTGTTGGGTTTATCCGTAAGGTCATACGGTGTAATTATTCTATCTAGGATTGGATCTTATTCTTAATTTTGCCATATATGGAACAGCGCTAAGGGACGCACACCGCAATGACGTGCCGATTCCGTTGAACTCCACTGGCGGAGCATAAGAAGGCTACTGCAGTCGCTAGTTCACTATTATTTCTTCGGGCCTGGAGCCATTTTTCCCATGGTTTTCACAGGGAAATAATTCCGTACCGTATGAGTGTAAAACTAAGACTGACTTTATTCATAAATAAAATACTAACGCGCAAAGTTACAACGTATATTGCCACTAAGTAAAATAAAATAAGCCACTGTGGGCCGAAACGAAACACTGCGCGTCAATCTTTTGAATTTGATCTCTAACTGTTATTATATAATAAAATTCAGACAAAATATCAAGTCATCTCATTTGCTGCAGAGAACGTTTTACTTGAATGTTCTCATCTAATTTACGAAATACAGCGCATAGCGCTTATACAGCATTGCTCTTACAAATGATGGATGTCTTTAACAATAAAAAAATCGTATAACTTCACATACCTTCGTTTCCCAGGTGACAAAACGTGACGCTTAAGGCTTCTTATTCTGAGACTATAATTTGAACTACTTTTTCTCATTATCAATATTTTTTTAATACAACTGAGAAGTAATAAATGCTTCTTGACACTTTTTTCCGGATTGTTTTTCTGATTGTCTCGTCACCTAGCGCAAGGTTGTTTGCCATTTTGACGCTATGTTCATAGAATCACTTTTTATTTTGTCACGGTTGCCATGTAATGCATGTCTTGTTGCTATGTAAAAAGTCTCACTACGGTCGCGAAATTAACTCTTCTGAATTTACTGTTAAGAAAAATAGAATGGGATGTAGGTTACACCCACAGTAACAAATAGCCAAAGTGATTTTGTTTGATCCGATGGTTTCCAAAATCAAAGAAGTAATGATACAATTCACCGATAACGCTATGCTTGCTCTGCATGCTTCATTATCCGAATTACTTGAGTATGAAAACAAGCATGAGCTTGATCCTACATTTTGCACAATAATCTATATTTGTCGCAAAATTGATTAAAAAGAGAGTGTGACAAATTAAAAAAACACAATTAGGCTGAAGCTGTTTCGTTATTTCTAAAACAAATAACTATTGACGAAGAACCTAGATGGTAACGAATCTGGATAGAGTTAGGAAACAGGTTAAAATGAATGAAAATTTATATGATTAAATTAACAAAGGTTGTCCTAAAAAGGAAGTTTTAAACAAAGCAAATAATAATAAAAACTATATAATAATAAGACGATTCAATATTGAATTATGTTATTCGAAATTTTCAAACTGGAACACCCTCCGATAGAAGTAATGAAAGAAACTAGGGTGAAGGGCCTCTAAGAATTGATAGGTATGTGTGTCTACCCGGGCAGGAGAGCATAACAAAATCATAACTCTTCAATAACATATGTAGCTATGAGAAATTATCGTTTATTCGAAAGATAGTCGCGTTTCATACATACATATGAAAATATTATAAAATTTTGATTTCATATCCTACTATGCCTTTAATAAGATATTTGAGTTGCTTTTAAAATATCTCGTTAAAAGTAAGTTTTTAAGTGAAAATTGTTCCTTATTGAATGTATAAAATATATTCAGTTATGCATTTAGTGGTCAATAACTTGAAAATATCTGAACCGGTCATTTTTGTGATTTCTATTGCAAATTATTGGTTTGTTATTGAAATATCAAGCTTTGCTATTTAAATAGTCTTGGAGGAACAATATTTTGGTAATTTTCGTTATTTTACCAATTATGTAAACCATATTCAGATCAAAATGAGGTGTATTTCCAATATCTGGTTGTGCTATTACAATGATATTTTTCCTGCTCGGGTAGAAATATATTAAAAAGGCCTCGGAAGTTTTCGAAAGTCTAGAGGCCTTTTTATAAGTCTTCGAAAATCCGATCATCGTCCTCACTTCCCCGTCTTCTAAATTTGTGGTGCTACTGTCCTCAGATTAAGCCTTTTCAGTTGTCCCGTAATAAAAATGAGTAGTGTAAAAACTTCGGTTTCACCATTCAATTATTTTATCCGAAATTTTCAATTAAAACACCCGTCAGTAGAAGTAACGAAAGAAATAGAGTCCTAATTCCCAGTTAGGTTGATGTGACATATTTTTGATCCTCTAAGAATTATTAAATGTGTGTGCATGTTGTGGCAGATGGCAGATCTGGTATCAGGTATCAGGTAGGTCGGCTAAAAAGCCATGGCTTATAACGGCACGTTCCCCTCACATATGGAGGATTTATGCCTAAGGACCGTAGGAACCATATTTAACAAACAGGCAACAAATAATAAAATTTAATGGAAAAAAGGCAAATCCCATTCAAGTTACTGCAGGTGTTCCCCAAGGCTCCCACTTAGGACCACTTCTTTTTATTTTGTACGTAAACGACATTTCCTTCATCCTCAAAAATATTAAAGTTCTAATATATGCCAACGACATGAAGCTGTTTTTGGAAATAAAAAGTCAAGAAGACATCAATGTATTTCAGAATGAAATCCACACATTTTACATCTGGTGTAAGAAAAGCCTACTTGAATTAAATGTAAAAAAATGCAATGTAATATCCTTTAGCAGAAAACTAACAACGCCCAAAATTGTAATTGCATTATTATCATTATTATTATTCATTTATTTCACATGACGTAAGACAATGTCTTTTTTGTGCCATTATAGATTTTTACAATGCAGGTACATAAATTCTGGCAAACAATGCTCATTCTAAACGTTAATATCCTATTCTCTATTGAAGTAATCTAGTGCAGCCTTTTTGTACAATGTTTCCGACTGTATTCGTTTAAGCTCCATGGGTTGCGCGTTCCAATAAACCACTCCTCTCACAAAAAATGATCGCCATACAAAGAGGAACGATGTGATGGAACCACAAAGTTGAGTGAACGACGTCCTTGGAGCAGCCTTATCTTCTGGACAAGACTTAAGGGTTCATTTCGATGGAAAATTCTCCACAACTGCAGACATGCTCTCATCTCATAAAAACGACGGAAGGGACATCCGAGAAGATTTCTTTGAAGATACCGGACCGATGTGAAGCGATTAAGATTATACACGTAGCGGCAACAATCATTTATGGCAACTTCCAATTTCGACATCATAGCCATGCTTATTCCAAGGTGGATGACGTCACCAAAGATGAAGTGCGGCAATATCAAGGATTTGAGCAACTGGAGTTTAATGTGCTGAGGTAGATCTGACGTAGTTGCGCGTAAAGTGCGAAGGCCAGCATATACTTTACCGCATTGAGTGGATATAGCTTTATCCCAGCTGAGGTTATTTTGGAAGATAATGCCCAAGTTGTTCACGTGATCTACGAACTGGATGTGATTTCCTTCAATGGCAAGAGGTGGGAGAGCTGGATTTAGATACTGATTGGTTCCGAAGAGAATAGCTTTGGTTTTTGTGTGGTTTATCCGTAGCGCATTTCTTGAGGCCCAATCTACTACTCTTTGAAGATCTTCATTTAGACGAGCCACTGCAGTTGAAGCGTCAGGGTGGGAGCAGTAGAGTTGCACGTCATCTGCGAACATTTGAACGCTACAATGTCTTAGTATTCCGGGTAGGTCATCGATATATGTAAAGAATAGCAAGGGCCCAAGTACTGAGCCTTGCGGGACACCAGAGGTGACGTAGACTGCTGCTGACGATACATCTTTACAATATACCACTTGAGTTCTACCAGTCAAATACGACTTAATGAGACTGACAGCAGATGACGAGAAGCAGAAGCGTACACGAAGCTTATGCAAGAGACGTGTCAAACGCCTTGCTGAAATCAATCAACAGTAGAGCCACCTTATCTTTTTTGTCAACCAGTACAGCGATATCGTCATAGACACGAATCAACGCAGTTTTTACACTGTGACCGCGTCGAAAACCTGCTTGGTTCTCGTTTAGTAGACTCATCGATGAGAGAAAGCTACTGATTTGTTTCTTCAACACTTTTTCCAAAACCTTAGACAAGACACTGAGCAAACTGATAGGTCGAAGGTTCTCTATAGAGTTTAAACATTTCTTCTTTCGCAAAGGAATTATTTTAGCGCACTTCCAGACCTCCGGAAAAGTCGATGCCACAATAATCTTGTTGAAGAGTTGCACAATATAATCGATGATGAGCGGGAAAATTATCTTAAGAAATTTAGTGGGGATCTTGTCAGGACCAATTGCATTTGACTTGATTTCAGCGAACGCATTAATCACCTTATACGCTTCAATTTGCCGAAAAAAGAAACTACCAACATGCTGTCTCCCATGGTTTTCGTAACTATTGACGTTGTTGTCGATAGTGAAGTGACTAGCAAAATGTTGATTTATTAAATTTAGATCGAAGGGGCATTCTTCTAGATCCTTAGGTTTACCAACTCCCAGACCTCTCACCATCTTCCATAAATTCGTAGTTGAGCCAATAATTGTAAAATTTCTCTCGATGTGTTCCGACTTGAGACGTCGAACAAGAGTATTTGTCCTGTTTCTCAGTTGCGTATAAACTTGTTTTTTCTGATCCTTGTTTTCTATGGTAGCGTTCCTCCAGTCCCTGAACGCCATGTCTCTCTCTATGATAGCTTTGCGTATATCGCTATTGAACCAGGTGCTGTAATGCTGGCGACGTTTTACAGTTCGTCATCTATATCGCGGAAAACATTCCAAGGAACACTATTGATACTATCTCGCAGTGAAATTGGATCAAAATTGACGTAGTCGCGGTAAGTATCAGCATGAAATTGTACATCAGCACAAGTATCAATGCTTAACGAGCAGAAAATGAGGTCGTGTTTAGACATGCCAGGAACAGATACCTGATGAAAGGCGATAGCCATGTCCGGTTTGTTTGTGACAAGCAAGTCCAGTCGAGAGCAGCCATCGTCATGAAAATAAGTAGGCTCAGTCCCTAATACGGTCATGCTGTACGTTGTAAAGACTTGCTCTAAGCGTTCTTTTCTAGTGCTTCTACGTAACCAGTCTGTGTTGAGATCTCCGATAAGCACACAATGTTCATAAGTCGATAGAAAGGTAGCCAATTCACTTTGCACGAAGGTTGATGCATCGTTGTCCGGAGGATTATAGATCGCGGTTACCAACACAATAGTGCCACTGATGTTGAGCTCCACAGCCAGACATTCTGTTTTGCATGTTGTCGAGGCGGTCACGGTCGTTGAGTAGGCAGTTTTGAAAAAGATTCCTTCACGAATATAGATAGCAATTCCACCACCCCTTTTGTACGCCCGATCGTTACGTACGAGACGGTAGCCAGGAACACTAATGGCACCATCAGGAATGGAACCATTGAGCCATGTTTCCGAGAAGCAAGCCACGGATATCTTGGAGTCATACAACATTAGTTTGATCTCTTCGAACTTACAGAACCGTCTAGCACAGAGACTTTGAACGTTGGCATGGCAGATGTTGAACTTGTTAGCTCTGAGTATAGTGTTCATAACAACTCTGGGAATAGTGTGTTGTGAGAGTGTGTGATATCTGGAGGATGACATCAGGTAACGTGAGGGAAACAGTGTACACGAATTGGCTGCATACTAATAATAGTCTCCATTTTTTACATAGATATTCAAATACAAATAAATTTCTTTAGTACAATCAAAATACATTCTTCACTCAAACAAACAATGACAAGTATACATGGAAAATTAGTTCATTCAAATTTGCATTAGTTGGTCGGTTGATGTAATTGACATGTATGAACTACCAGCATTCTTTTTCACTTGAACAATTCCTAATTTGGTCGAAACAGCAAATAGCTTATTTTCCCGGCGCAACTTCAAAGTGGCTCGCTTTATGGTCCTAGCATTCACAGTCAAGTTTTCATTTATATAGATGCGACGATCCGATGTAATTCCGATATGCCGCAGCTTCAAGTTGCGCTTAGCCAAGTACTTTGAAAAAATTCGTCTCTCAGGCATGCCACCGAGAATTGCAAAAGGATGAAACATTCAATGCCATCGGAGAGGTTGCCTGTACGTAAACGATTACAGTGGATATGGAACACTCTATCGTTTTCAAAGCCAATTTCTTCCGCAATACGATGAAGGTAATTACGCAGATCTTCGTTGGTGATGTACGGTATACCTGCTACAATCAGTTCAGCTCTGTTCTCCAAACGTTGGACGCTTTCGGTAGCATGATCAACCCGATTGTTGAGTAACTTGTGCTCATTATCACAGGACGTTTGCAACACGTTGAGGTTATGCTCCACCGCCACAATTTGCTTCTGAAGATCCACTTTGATATCATCTAGTTTTGAGTTTAATTCTGCTTTTGTGTCAGCTATAAGCTGATTCGTTTCATCGAATCGTTTGGAAAGCATTGCAACTGCGCTTTCCAAAGTGTAACCAGTAGTAGGTGCCGGACTGGCAGAGCGCTTCTGCTGACTTCTAGTTGTCATTGTTGTTTACGAACGGAGATCAGCTGAAGATAGAAAGATAAACCCACAGTATACCACGATATAACAATAGAACAGTCGATTTGTATTGAAAGCTGCTTTGGCGTTCTTAAAAACTCGCACTCGGCCCGAATATTTTAATTAACAGAGCACTGTCTCACAGCTGATATTTAAAGGGATAACAATACTTCAATGTTGCCATCGGAATATATGATCAACGCAAATTGAACACTCGGGAGAGACGTAGTATACTTATAATACTGTTTGTTATCAGCAAACTATTCGCGCACGCAATATTCTACAGGCATGGTTGCCATTAGGGGATCAGAATGTGAAGAAATGTGATAAAGTTAGGGATTTAGGAATAATCTTAGATTCTAAACTTAATTTCATCGACCACTATAACACTATCATACACAAGGCAAACAACATGTTAGGGTTCATCAAACGCTTCTGCTACAGTTTTCAAGACCCGTACACTATCAAAACTTTGTATATTGCCTATGTGAGGTCAATACTGGAATACTGTAGCATTGTGTGGTCTCCTCGTCCTGGCGTACATGAAGAAAGAATAGAATCAGTACAAAAGCAATTTCTACTATATGTTCTTCGTAAGCTAGGTTGGACCGCACATCGTCTTCCGTCATATGAAGCACGCTGCATGTTGATTGACATTCAAACATTAAAAGAACGGCGAGAGTACGCGATGGCTTCATTTGTAAACGATATCGTTTCGCAGAACGTTGACTCAGCAGTACTACTTTCTAAATTGAACTTTTATGCACCCATTCGACAACTTCGACACCGTAGTTTATTTGCTCTTAACCATCATCGTACGGAATACGCAAAAAATGGACCTATAAATAGTATGATGAATTCTTATAATCAACACTGCGAAGCCATTGACTTTACGATGTCCCGGTATAAACTGAAACAGTATTTCAAGTCCTTGAGGCTGAGGACACAAAATTAATTTGTTTTATGTTCGTGTATAGTTTAGAAATTATTGTAACCAGTCTACATATATGATTGACGAAATAAATAAATAAATAAAAAACCTTCTCATCATTTACCTGACAAAAAGGGAAGGAAGAGAAAGAAGAAGAAGGAAGTATTAAGAGTGGGACAGTAAAAGGATAAAGAGAGGGTTGGAAACATAGAACAGGTATGGGATATTTGTGTCCTAGAAATTATCAATGACAAACCTTTTTTTTTTGAGTAATTGCAAGAAAATCCAACAATTCCCAACCATAATGTTCGTCTTCCTAGTTTGTCCCAGCAAAAAGTTTGTAGAAGGCACTAGAGTTCTTTCCCACAATTGAGAATGAACTGAAGAATATTTTTCAAATCAAGAGATCTAAATTTAGATTCATTTATGAGATGACGACCGAAAATCCTGTAACGCAGTTGGGCAAGTCTGGGACAACTACATACTAAATGAAAAGAAGACCCATAATCGCCCTCACAGAGGTCACAGGCAAAAGTATTGGAACGATGCATGCTTGCTAAATGATAGTTCAAACTACAGTAGCCAGTTAGCACTCTCATCAGCACACTGCAGTTCTTTTTTGATAAATTCAAAAGATAGTTGGGTCATTCCATGTCAAGTGTCCGAGGAAATGCATCGACCATCTCCGATTTCGACCAAAATTTGTGAGTCGATGTATTTCGAGCCGGAACTTATAAGTACAAAGTGTTGTACCGATTGGTGGACCCCTCGGCCAATGGGACTGCCTCCATTTTTTGCGAATTTAGCAAACCACTTTTTTCATTTTGTGAATATCTCGGGACCCTGAAGAGCTACAGGTGATATTGACATATCATTTTGAAGGGTTTAGATGTAGAATCGAACAACGTGATCAATTTCTTCTGCGGTGTTGCCAACATTGCATTTTTTTCGATTCAAAACTTAATTTGCAATTTCCTCAAAATACCCCCTCCCCTTCGATTCTGATTTTGACCACGCCAATGTGTTTAGCAGACGATTTCACATAGGAATCACCTATCAGCAAAAAACAAAATGTAGCGTTCCAGAGATACAGCATTTTCAAAATTGCAAGATTTTGAATTTTGTCTACGCACGAAAACGCTTTTACATAAATTGTTGCAATCTTAATGGTATCCTAGCAGGCGTTTGTGTAATCGAAGAGATGTACCTTAAAGGAGCATCCGTTAATGATGTAATGCAAAAAATCCTGCTCTAGATCATTTTCACGAAAGGTTACAGGAGAGTTTTGGCTACACTTTTCGTATTTAAATTCAAACATTTTTTTTGTTAAATGTAGAGCGTGAAAAAATGCTGATTTCAGATTTCATTTCATAATTTTGCATATTTACATTCAAGACCACATGTTCAAACAAATCTCCGAACGCATTCAAAATACTTTATCATAACCGAATATCTTAATTTCCTCATATCATAGCACGCCATAGAGCAAGTAAATCTATCATAACATTTATCTGCCTATGTTCTTCTTCTTATTCTTCTTCTTACCCAGGATTAGAGCAGAGGTGGATTTTTCTGTTCTGTTTATTTGACACAGGCTTCGCAGCCACTGATTCCTACTGATAATAACAGTCTTCTAGCAGTTTTGTGACGAAATTTGACGAGGGGAAGGCTAGGGGGTCAAGCCAAGCTACATAGCAAATACGAAATTGAAAAATTTGGATTTATTCTAATTGTTTTTTTTCACGGCTTCGTTTGTTTATGGTCATTTTTAATTTTTTGTCGTCTTGTCTTATTCATTTATGATACAATGTATGTTTTGCAAAAAAAAGTCATTGGGGTGAGGTGTGGGTGGGAGGAGGGGGGGGTTAGGCGTGGTGAGGAGTTTGTTATAATTCTATGATTATCTATAAAGGTCTGACTTTGTGACGAAATGCTACAGTGTAAGAGGGGGAAGGGGGTAAAAAAATAAAAAAAAACTACGTCATTTATGCATGCTCCCTTAGTAGCTAGTAAACCTCATCGCGTAAGCTGCTGTGATAACCAATACCGTTTTCCAGCGACACAAATTTGTTTTAAATACAATCCAATTACACACACCATCTTCAAGAATGAATTTACTGCACCCATGAGACACATTGTTTACAATTTTGAAATCATAGCAAACCTTAAATCAGGAAAAAACATGACCATTCGCCTGTTAGGAAACGGTTTTAAATTGAGAGAGGATAATTTCTACAATGTGATAATCCAATAAAATGAAGATTCATGTGAAAAGTGTAACCAAAACTCTCCTGTAACTTTTCGTGAAAATGATTCTAGAACGGGTTTTTTTTTGCGTTACATCATTAACGGATGCTCCTCTCTGGAACAACTCTTCGATTACACAAACGCCTGCTAGGATACCATAAGGATAGTAGCTGTTTATGTTCGTGCGTAGACTAAATCCAAAATCTTGCAATTTTGAAAATACTGTATCTCTGGAATGTTTTTTGCTGATAAGTGATTCCTATGTAAAATCGTCTGCTAAACACATTGGCGTGGTCAAAATCAAAATCGAAGGGGGGGGGTATTTTGAGGAAATTGCAAATTAAGTTTTGAATCGAAAAAAAATGCAATGTTGGCAACACTGCAGAAAAAAAATTAATAACGTCGTTCGATTCTACATCTAAAACCCTTCGAAATGATATGTCAATATCACCTGTAGCTCTTCAGGGTCCCGAGATATTCACAAAATAAAAAAGGTGTTTTGCTAAATTCCGAGGGGTCCACCAAACGGTACAACACTTTGTACTTATAAGTTCCGGCTCGAAATACATCGACTCACAAATTTTGGTCGAAATCGGAGATGGTCGATGCATTTCCTCGGACACTTGACATGGAATGACCCAGTTGCTAACTTTTAGAGATAGGCTTGGCAACTACAATTTCGTTTGGCGACAGGAATCAAGATTCGTCCACAACCTGTTATGCTCAGATAACCCGATCAGAAAGAAAAAACATAAATGTAACAGAAGCTGTTAGTTTGTTACGGGAAAAACCTTACAGGCTGTGTTTTCAATTTGATCCCGTTAGGTGTTAAAATAACAGAAATTATAACAGAAATAATTCTACTAGTATCAAACACATATCAAAGTTTGTTACTAATATATCAGCTTTCTAACTAAATAAGATAGTATACAGAACAGTATATTAACAAACATTGTTAGAAACGATAGGTTTTGATAAAAACAAAAAATTAGTTAGACTTGTTTCAGAACTACTTCATTTCAAGTTTTGTTATTATAACTCATTCAGATTCAATTTTGTTATCAAAGTTATATGGAAAAATTCAAAATTGTATCAAAATATGTTATTTGTATCTCGCGTTGATAGAATTTTGTAATGTTTTAGTTATGCTCTTCTGATCGGGAAGGCCCAAGAGCAGATCTTTTGTTTTATCCAAGACTCAGGAATAGGTACCGCGGGCTCAGGACCCACAAAATGGTTTGATGCTCCATTTCGGGCAAGCTCGTCTGCCCATTCAGTGCCAGCAATGTACGAGTGTCCAGGGACCCAAAGAAGATTGACAGTATTCATGATGCTAAGTTCTTCTAGACAAGTGCGACACGCAATTACTAGCTTCGACCTAGAGTTGTGAGAACCAAGTGCTTTGACAGCAGCTTGACTATCAGAACAAATATAGATTATTTGCCCAGTTACCTTTTGTTGGAGGGCTGCCATGCTTCAGCTTGGAAGACTGTGCAGTAGATGCCTAATGAAAAGGATTGTTGCAATCTTAATTCACTCGAGTGAACTCAGGCTCCAGCTTTTCCTTCAAGCAGAGATCCATCCGTATGAATAACAATATGATCCGAAATTTCTCTTTCTATGCGGCCTGATATCCAATCATTACGCACAAGGAAAGAGGTACTGTAATCACCATAAGGGAAACTCACAGGAAGAGTCATATCACTTGGAGCAACTATAAGTTTGTCCCACGAGAGCATGTGTGACCACACACGTGTGGCATAATTAAAAACTATATTAACTTTCCTTTCCTTGTTTACGATCCCATAAATAATCCTGAAAATAAACAATTTTCCATTTCCTAAGTTTATGAGTCTATAACTCAAAACTTTATAACCGTCCCAAACACTTAATCCAAATATCCAGTTTCATTACGTAAACATTTTCCCACAGTCAGATTTCTTAATACCAAGCCAACATTCCAACAAACCGATTCCCACAATCGAAATCGATTGTTCTTAGTATCAATTTCCATAGACGCAATCCTCATCAATTCACAGCTCGGCAATAACCTCAAGTGCACGCCAGTGCACCAAACAAAATTATAATTTCACACGATTCTTGCGGCGCTGCGTTTTAATGCTGACGCGCGCACTGTTCGATTATGCACCAATATTTTTCAGCTATCATTGCGATCAATTTTCGTGGTCCGCTTTGATGACTTTCTTTCAATCATCGTGGATGCACTTGTCGCACCGATGACGCTAGCTATCTCGATCATGCAAGCGCGCTATTGCGGGCAATGCATTGATCGATGTTTTGATTGGTTACGGTATGCGTAGTCTTACGGGCTGCGTATGCTTGCTTTTAATGTATGCATCAGGCTTGCCAGATCTACGGATTTATCCGTAGATCTACGGATTTGTTAACTTCTACGGATTAACAAATATATGGGAAATCCGTAGAAAAGAAGAAGAAAACACGGGAAATCCGTAGAAATCCATAAAAATCCGTAGAATCTACGGATTTTCACGAAATAGTTCTGGCATCTCTGGTATGCATGTTCAGGCTCCTCCCTGAATTGTATTAGGGACCGTTCCTAAACCACGTGGTCATAAAGAGGGGGACGGGGGGGTTTGTCGAAGGGTTTGTTGGCCAAAAGACCACGAAAGACCACGGGGGGGTACGGGGGGTATAAAAAAGGATCAAAACATGACCACGTGGCTTAGGAATGGCCCCTTATAGACTCAAGCAGGGCCTAGGCTTAAGTCAAGACGAGTAATAAAGAACACTCTCAACATGACCTCAGAAGAGACATGTTGTTTGAATGTTTCATCGAGATTTCATGAGTTCAATGTTTCAAACCGTTCCAATAATGTTACAGTCCCATAGTTTTAATAATTCACAGTTATTTAATGATTCGCGGTTATATAATGTTTCACACGTGAATGGGAATTGTTATTATTGATATCATATTTTGGCACTATGATATTTGCTTGTAACCGGTATGCACATTAGTAGGCTTCCTGTTTCAAGAAACTTTGCAACGGTTTTATACCAAAAAGAGCTTCTAAAGCAGCAGTGGGTGTTGTAGAGAATGCACCAGACAATGACATTAGACACATCCGCTGAAGATGATTTAACTTTGTCTGAATGCTATAGTATACTCAGTTCTCCCTTTTGCCATCATCTGAGACATCCGTACGCTAATATTGGCCTTATTATTGCAGTATAAATCCAGTAATTGTATTTAGGTTTAGGACCCCAGCTTTTACCAATTGTTCGTCTACATTGTCCAAAGGCCATGCATGCCTTTTTGATTCTAAAATCAATGTGAGTTTGGAGTCTAGTAACTTGATCTGTCACATAGACCTCAGAGTCAAAAAAACGAAGTGGACGAGCTTCAGTGATCCTCCTTTTTTTAGTGAACAATACAAGTGATGTTTAATTGGGATTTACAGAGAGCCCAATTTCACGACACCACTTTTCAGTTTCCTTTAGAGCCTGTTGCATCAGGTTAAAAATTGTGCTTATACACATAGCAGTGATCATAACAAGATAATCATCAGCGAAGCCATAAGAAGGAAATCCTAAGTTATTTAGTTTTCGTAACAGACCGTCCGCTACAAGGTTGGTAGCAGAGGTGACAAAACGCCTCCCTGTGGACATCCTTTGATGCATTGTTTTCTCATGTATGTTCCTCTTAGCGATGAGTTCAAACAACGATTTTTTAGCATCTCATGTATCCACGTCACGATAAATGAGGGTATTTCATGAAAGTGTGCCGCATCAACTATAGCATTGAATGGAACACTGTCAAAAGCTCCCTCAATATCTAAGAAAACTCCTAAACAGGATTGCTTCCGTGAAAAGGCCTTTTCAATATCATGAACGACACTATGTAAAAGAGTTGTTATGGATTTTCCTCTTTGATAGGCATGTTGCATTTCATGAAGAGGTCGTCTCGACAAAGTTTCATAACGGATGTTATGATCGATAATTCTCTCTAAGCATTTGAGGAGGAATGAGCTCAAGCTGATTGGCCTAAAGCTTTTTGCTTCATCATATGAAGCACGTCCACCCTTTGGAATAAATTTTACTATTATTTCTCTCCAGGATTTTGGGATGATCGAAGCCATAAAAACAAAAAACAAAAATAATAATAAAAAAAGCCTCTCTGGAGTAAACAAGGGTATATTCCGTCAACTCCAGGAGTCTTATATGGCGAAAAACTATCCAAAGCCCATTTTATTGACTCGATTGTTATCAGCCGTCGAGCTACCACCAATGTTTCCGGAAGAACAGAAAAACGATCGGGAGCATCAGATTATTCCAATTCTAAACATCCTGGAAAATGTATTCGAAAGAGGTTTTCTACAACCTCCTCATCATTCGTACAAAAATTACCATTTTCATTTTTGATTAAATTGATTTGAAAATCCTTAGATTTTGCTAGAACTTTATTTAGACAGGTTTTTCCAAGCCCGTCGTTCACAGGATTTTAGAGCTTTTGCGTAAGCCTTTCGGGCTATTTTAAAAGCATTGATACCTTCTGTACGACGTCTGTTCCAAGGCCTTCTACAACTCTTGCGTAATTTTGCAAGTTCGATATCCCACCAGGACGTGCCTCGTGTTGATTTAGTTGTTCGTAACGGTCAAGTTTCTTCATAAGCCTCCATGATGTAGGACGTTACGATTTCAACAGTATTGTCTAAATCATTAGGGCTTTCCAGAATGGATTGATACCCATGAAATTTCGACGCTAGAGCATCAACATAGGTATCCCAATCTGTATTTCTAGGATTCCTGTAATGAGTTACCTCTAAACAATCATTTAGGTGTTCAAAGGAAATACGCCTATAATCAGCCAATGATTCTTCTTCAGATACTCGCCAATTATTAACTTTATAAGTAGAATTATTTGTACAGAGTGTTATGTCTAACTCCTCCTCTCTATTATGATTTACAAAGGTTGGAGCATTACCTGTGTTTAAAATACTTAAATTCGTAGAACAAAGGTACTCCATCAAATCTGAACCCCTGGGATTGATATTTGAACTACCCCAAATTATATGATGGGCATTTGCATCAATGCCCGCAATTAAAGGTAAACTTTTGTTTTCACAAAAAGCCACAACTTTTTTGAAGTCTTCAGTGGGAGAGACCTCACCGAAGATCGGTTTGGACATCTTCTTCTCGCTGATTGTCAGTCACAGCAGCACCTTCTTGGGGAACTTGCTGTGTGAAATGAACTTCACCGTGGAGTTTACTTCCTTCGTGGAGGGAGTGAAATACGAAGGACCCTGCCAGTCGTTGCAATCCAGGGTGAGATAGGTTTCGGTTATTCAACCGCTATCGCTTTGTAATTGCCTGCAGTTCCGAGACCAATGGACGGTGCTGCTGATGTATATCTTTTTTTTAACGGGGGATTTGTTAGCAGCTTAAGTATTTATGATAAATATTAGTAAATAATGAGTATGTGTGCCCAATCACAAATGGTGACTTCTCAACACTGTTAGAAATTTGTAATTTTAATAGTTAGGGGTTGTTTGTTTTCGCAATTAGAACTTATCAACAGTTTCAACTCCAGTAAGTCTATGTAATTCGAGTGTACCAAACCAAGGAGGACGCTTCAAAATCATTTTTTTTTCCGGACACTTGTTGTTCTAAAGTGTCAAGATGTTGTAGATGCCAGAATAGGAATAGCCGGCGTCCACAAAGTGCCTACGTCCGTTTTCGTCGCGGTATGGTACTGTTATTTGAATGCGCACATTTCTGAACGGACTAGCTTCACTGTTTTCGCCACCACGATTAGAGTTCGACTGAAAGAGCTGTCAACTTTTGTCTGCTGACTCATGGGTTACTATGATTGATACTTCATGGGTAGTTTCATCAGTGCCTGTGAAGGTAAACCCATTGAAAATCGACAATTTATTAACAATGCTAACGTTATACCACAGACTAACAGACGTAACACTGGAACCTAGCTCCATCGCCATAAAAAACGTTCATTTCAAATTTTCAATCGAATAACAGTCATCGCACGAAAACGTCGTCTGGCGCGCTGTCATGCAATCTCATACACATTTTGTAGTTCCGCATTTGACACATGCAGTAACGCTGGCGCTGATGTCGAAATACATGACGCAGCGCGAACATGACAGTAGATGGTGCTAGAATTACTAACGTAAAGTAATGAAATCATTCAAACGATGATTTTATTGAAAATTTGTTCGACGTGTTATGTCTGTTAGTCTGTGCTATCACTATTCACTATTCACTAAACGATAGATTTAAACTAATTTATCGTGCATAGTCCGTCATCGATCGTTGAGCTGTTCAAGATTGTATATGAAAAAGGTGTAGCGGTTTAGTCAGCTTGACGCTAAAAATGTGTGAACATGCAGATTAATGATATTGTCAGTTTTTGCACTTAATGCTATTGCCATATTTTTGTACTTCAGAGTACGGGAAACTTTAAAAATATAGGTTTTTTTCACTAAACGATTGATTTAAACAGAAAAAAATGCAATTTCAATACGCTATGTACCGACCTGCTCTTGCAAAAACATAACCTCAAATTAGAAACGAAACCGAATCTCATTCATTTGCAATTTCATATATATTTACTTGACAGTAAGCAGTCTACTAGATGCTGCCTAAAGTTTCTAACCAGCTGTATGCTTTTTGACCCCAAAGAACATTTATTTTACTCAAATATCGCACTAAAAATAGTCTTCTGTGTATATCAGGCTTGGCTAAAACTAAATCCACAGACTAACAGACGTAACACTGGAACCCAGCTCCATCGCCGCAAAAAACGTTCATTTCAAATTTTCAACCGAATAACAGTCATCGCGCGAAAACGTCGTCTGGGGCGCTGTCTTGCAATCTCATACATATTTTGTAGTTCACCATTTGACACTTGCAGTAACGCTGGCGCTGATGTCGAAATACATGACGCAGCGCGAACACGACAGCAGATGGTGCTAGTGTTACTAACGTAAAGTACTGGAATCATCCAAACGATGATTTAATTGAAAATTTGTTCGACGTGTTATGTCTGTTAGTCTGTGCTAAATCTATCATCATTTTCCTAGTTCTGAAGTTCTAACCCAGAAGTCGCACGGTCGTTTTTGGTTTTACGTTGAATCGCCAATTAAAGCCATTCAAGTCTTTGCATAAAACCGAGCTATATCGAAAAACAGTGAATGACAATGAACTCATGTCCTGGGCTCAACCTCATTTGTGCCCGCTGTCAGATAAAGGTGTATGAAAAGTGGCGGTGATATGCTATCTCGTTTACACCTACATTGAGATGTTATCCCTTGAAACATGGGGCGATGCCATAGGACTGCATAAAACTGCGCTTTTCGCGTGATCGTAGGTACATTTGAAAACTTAAGGCTGTAATACACTCTTTGACCAAGCGTCAAATATTTGCCACTTTTTGACAGATAAAACTTTGGTCAAAGATAATTGTTTGTCACTCTCCAATTTTTACATGGGGCAAACACGGGCAAACAACAACCAGCATGTCATGTCAGAAGGTCAAATATTTGACCACAGACAGACGTCCAAGCAAGAACAAAATTGATCGAAAGTTCCGTGTAAAATTTCAAAGAAAATTGCGTTATAGAGATAAGTGACTTTTCACCTACGCACACTAGTAAACGTGTAAACCCGTGTAAAGCTGCTTTTGTTTCTTCCAACCTGTAAATCATCGCATCTCGTTGCTTCGACTTTTATTACTTTTTCACCATTTTTTGTCGATTATATTTAGCGCCTTCTTCCGAATTCTGATCACGAATGAGAAAATTTATTCAGAAACAAGTTTAAAACATATAATGAGTGTTCAACTGAATTTTTGTCCAGCTGCTAAAAACATAGCATTGCAATCAAAACAGCTATTTATGAATATTTTCCCCAACTAGTGGCACTGACACATTCGTACGTAAAAAGGTCTATACTAGCGCCGCTTGGTGACTTTATCGCTACAATGCATTCAATACATTTTTTTCGCTGGCGCATGAGGCTGGCGTCACTGGCAGCGCTATCTGGTTACGAATTTCTACTACAAAAATCTTTACACAATTTTGGAAGTCTGTCTGCGATTTGACCATTGGTCAAAAAGTGTAGTACAGGCTTTAAACTCTATTCGTGAAGTAGACGGCGCTGATGTTGAACGTCTAATTTCAATTTGATCTGTCAAATAACAGGAGAATTGGGAGCTAAGCTGACATTATTTGAAATGGAATGTGCGATTAGACATTATATTTTGGCTTTCTTCCATTCTGATACAGAGCAAAAGATACAAAATACACTATTAATAATGTAGGCTCCCAGAAGAAATGGATACATAATTACAGAAAGCTTTAATTAACAATTTTGAGTGTAGAAATAGTTTGATTAAGTATACGACCTTTGGTGGCCTTGCTCAGCTTATGCAACGATATCATAAGTAGATTTAATTACAGACTAACAGACGTAACACTGGAACCTAGCTCTATCACAACAAAAAAAAGATCATTTCAAATTTCCAATCGAATAACGGTCATCGCGTGATAACACCCTCTCCTAGGTTGAGGGGCTTGACGGTTTTGCAATTAGTAATATCTGGTTTAAATTCGTGAACTAAAATACTCTTTTCGGTCATGTATTATACAAGATAGATTCAGTCTAATAAGGCCAGATGCTAGTTGCAAAACACCTCAAACGTTCTTTGGAAAGACTTTGATGGGCTTTTCGGTTGTAATCAATATAAAGAAGCAATAAAACTTAACCTAATACTGCATACAGCATGACCATTGTAAAATAATTTTAAATGTCTGTAAAGCTCATTAGAATCTTTAATTGCAACGGCCGTAATAAGACGAAGTTGAATGTTAATGATAATGATTGGGTGGAATGTTTGAATCATTTAACACTTTGACAAAAGATCAGATTGATTGATCTCGTCTTTTACGGATTAAGCAGTTTTAATTGACTATTGTGACAACTAAGACATGCTTTCTACTGAGGTGCCGTGCTCATTAAAGGAATTTGGCAAAGTAATCAAAAGATTACGTTACCAACTTTCTCAAAACCAACGCTCAACCAGTAGTTAGATATATGCGCGGTAGGAATTCAGATTTATTTACATTAATTTTCATTGTTCCAATCAAATTTTTAATCCAGTTTCTTCTTTAAAAAAAAAATGCGAGAAAAATCAAGAATTAGAGCGAACGAAGAATCAAGCAATTATCCTGAGGAATACAATCTAATAAAGGTCAATGAAAGAGTGATTTAAGGTAACAAACATAAAACGGGGTAAGTAAAGGATTAAGGTACAGCAGGTCAGCATTGCTAAACGAGCGAGAAGCATAACATAGCCACTCCTTTCTGCTTGAGAATGAGATGTGTGCTACGCTTCTCCAGTCGTTCGCACACACACCTTCGAGACACTCTTTATTATTCACGCACTTGCCAGAGCAGCAACCAGCATACAACCGCTCGCAAATTCTCTTCTATCTTTTTACTCACGCCGAGTACGCGAGTACTCGAATGAGAGTACTTGACTAGGAGTGCTTGAAAAAATGTGCCCGAAAACGAAAATGCTTCGTTCACCGACTCACGCATGCGGTTTGTCAATCGCTGAACTGATGCCAAGCAGTTTTGCATCGTGCACCGACAGCCGAAAGTGGGGTGATAAATCTACATAGAATCGCATGCTTGAACGTGTAGGGTATCGGAATACCTACTCGCAGTGATGCCACATTTTTATCTGTATTTCGAATCTCAGGAAATCACCTTAGTGATATTTTAATCTGTATAAAAATCTGCATATTCACTGAACATATCCCTTAGAAGAAAAAAATACGCAATATAGTTTGTTCATTGACTCATTTATGCACACGTTTACGCGTAACATATAAATATAATGAAAACTCCAACACGCTCAATAGCATTTGAGTTCATTTTCGATTTTCAACTACCTATATCGAAAAGTTTATTTCGCGACCTCATGAAAACCAAAAAAAAAAACGGTATAGTTCTGTACTATTTCTAGAAAATCTGTAATTTGTATATACAGATATCTGTATGGAAAACACACAAAAAATCTGTATAAGTACTGATAAATCTGTATATGTGGCATCCCTGCCTACTGGTCGAAATATTTTTCTTGCCACTCCGCTTCGTCGTGCCTTGTCACTCCATATCGTCATAATGCGTCTTGACGGTCTTGACAATCACCTCCGCTGGTTGTGCTCGCGAGAAAGGGAGGTACACGCGAGAAGGGAAGTACATGAGCGAGAGTGTGTGCGAGAAAACTCGCAAGCAGCAACGCTCGGTAGTGTGAAATGAAAAAAGTAAAAGAGAACGAGAAACAGTGCAACAGGAGTATCTCTAGTGTGAGATTTTGGTAGCGGCGAGAACGCCACTTGGAGTATCGCATGCTTTTTGCGAGCGAGTTTAACAACGCTGCAGCAGGTATGTAAAAAAGCAAATTTACGCAAATAAATATAATAAAATAATAATAAAATAAATAAATAAAATAATAATAATAAAATAAACGCAAATAAATACAATAAAAGCAAATTAAAGCAAATTTGTTATTACTATTTATCAAATGTTTCATCTGACAAGAGTTTTAATGAATAAAAATATTCAAATATATCTGCGGTTGGGAGGCGTTGCCTTGAGAGGCCCTGGACGCAGACCGGCATACGTGACAAATATTACATACATATATTACAAATGGACGAAATTTATTAACATCAACCACAGTTACAACTATTCTTTTTTTTCTTTTCATGCACCTTTCTGCAACTACTATCACTGTTCCCTTCGACTATCCACTATATTCAACCTTGTCTTACTATACAGCATTCCAACGCAGAATTTATTTGAGTTACTATGCTGCGATGCCAAATCTAATCTCTCCACTGGTACAGCATGGAAAGTGTTTAAGCTCTGGGGACTTGGCCCTGCGGCCCCCTTCTGCACCCGGAAATGAAAATGAAAAATGAATAACGTCATCGCGTGATAACACCGTCTGGGGAGCTGTCCTGTAGTATCATACATACTTTGTGGTTCCCAATTCGACACATTCACGTACGCTAGCGCTGTTGTCGAAATACAAGACGCATCGAACTGATATCATCCGTGCGATGATTTAATTGAAATTTGTTCGAAGTGTTATGTCTGTTAGTTTGTGATTTAATGTTTCTTCCCAATGCGCTGAAATACGGAATTGAAATTATGTGACAGAGACATATGAAATAATACTATCTAAATCATTTGTGCTATAAACAGACATTTTTATCACCAACGTATGGTACATGATATATGGTATCTCCTATCTTTTGTGTTACTATCAATTCAAAAGGTTTCTTTATGTTTTTTCCAGTTGCAACGTTAAAATGCAGTACCTAGTTAAATAATCATCAATATTTTCATCAGCGCCAACTATGTGTTGAATAAAACTATCATTTGCCATTGTCACAAAAACGGTCAAAATATCGTCAAGTTTGCTGAATTAAACTGATTTCACCAATACCAATATATATCAATTACCCCTAACAGTTGGCTATTTACCGAAAAAGTACAGCCATCAAGTACGAAATTGTTACTTTACGAGCAAGTTTTAATCTTGCTTTACCCTCCATGAAAGTTTACCTACCAGTAGGGCTGTCAAATTATACAAGTTCGTACCTTTCTTCCGTGGCTACCGCACGCTACCTGGTTTTTGACGAAAGCCAAAACGGATTCAGCTACACACACTTATGCTTACCTGTGTTTTACTCTGTACAAAAGGGTAGGTTGTATTCGGTTCACGGGCACATTCCTCACAAAGCAGTACAACAGTGCAGTGGCGTTTCGTTAGAAAATATAATTATTAGATTAAGTTTGGAAAGCTTGTTGATTATATAATTGTTTAAAATGGAAGTGCAGTGAATGGCCACTCGATAAAGTGAGACAATCCTAACGACAGGGGGCTTGATATTTGTTTTCGAGCCCTTAAAATACCACGTTGTTAGGCACAACGCAAACATGGCTGCCGTCGCCATTTGTGACTTGGTTCTTATGCCGAAAAAGTTTGGGTTGGGGATGTTATATTTTGCTGCTGAGCAGGTGAGCTAAATTTTCAAAAGTTTGGAAATTGAAACAAATAAAAATTATTTTGCTTTGTTTGCATTTACTGTTTTATAGATAACTTAGCTGGAAATTATGCTGGCAAAGCATTTGAGTTACCTAATTAAACATGTCGGCTCTGGAAACTTGGTCTTCTAGTTACATCGGTCGACATAACTGATGAAAAAACTACAATGGTATGCTGGAAATTGGTACAGTAATAATTACTGGCACCATCAGAGGTGCCTTCAACTGTTCGAAAAACCGTAAAATCATCTTAAAATCTAAAAAAAAACTCTCCGTGATTTAAAAAAAAAATCGTTGCACAGGCAAAATTTGCACACGTTTTAGCACATACTGCGAATCAATAAGAATCTGCGTTCTGCAAACAAATCTGCACATATGGTCTGGCACGATTCCAAGTGTTTAAAATACAAACACGGTTAGCGCCGCCATTTTTGCTCGGTTTGAGTATCGTGCGTAAACCACGCCTGGCAAAAAAAATTGACAGGTAATTTGCAAAGCAAAAAATATAAATTAAGTAGTATTAAGTAGTATTTTGATACTGTTCTAATTTTTCACAGGCATTCAATCAAGGGTTAGGCGTGCGAAAGAAGATGGAGGCACCGTGCCGTGTCAATCATCGCTACCGGACAGCCGACACAAGGTGAACTGAAGCCGGAAACTACGGTCAGCTTGGTTTGTTACTTACTAGTAAGATTTTCGGGCTAAATTTTTTAGGTCACTTGTTCAATTTTCTATAACTGTAAACATCGTTTGACATCGTTTTGAAATGAAATCAAACGCGTTTATAGTTTTGGTAAATGATATACGAAAAACAGACTGTATCTCGATATAGTGCGGTTAGACGTAGTCCTACGTCAAAAAGTTAGTAACGGTTAACTGCATAAAGAGGCTTTGATAAATTTCAATTTTCAGTGTTCGTTACATTCAGAGTTCGTTTGTTCGCACTGCATTGCAGAAGACAGTTACCATCGCTTGAATCAAAACCCTTACGCCTGAACTACGAAAGATCTGTCTTTAACAGCATTAGCTTCGTTATATTTTCTTAACTATTTTCCAAAAATTACAATATGCAATACTAATTTGGAAAGATAACTTTTCCTGACCCAGTTTGTTTAACAGAAGATGTTTGAGAACCGTGATATTATCACTACGGAATATTATTTTTGAACACTATCCAGCAGCCGGAAGAATCAAGAATATCCGGTTCGAAGGGCCAAAATGTTGGGCTTAAAGCCTTTTTTCAACGGTGGCTTTTTCACTTATACTTCCAAGCACTTCATTCATTTTTTTAAACTACGTGCACGTTTGTCTGCCACCCGATCGCGGTCCTTAACGAATTGTTTCTCTCGACGGTTCATAGTTGTCTGGTGAACGTGAGTATAACTTGAAGAAGTCTATTCGTTATTTTCGTAGATTTCGATGGGAATACTAACTGTTGTAGAATTTAGTAAACGTTCAGCGTCAATGCAACCAATTCTATCGTCCGAATTTGATGACTGGCCAGAAGCCTCTGCAATACGCATGACTTGAGCGTAGTATAGCTGGTTCATGTTATGTATAAATGCTATATTTTCTGCGATTGTCATTGAAATACCAAACCAGTTGATTTCTTTATGACTACTTGCCTCTCACTTGAATTTCTCAATATTTTCTATTTCCTATTCGTATACTTAGACGTCGAAGTGATTGATACTGAGCCATGCTTCTGCAGGCCGGGAGGTGATCAAAATAACTTCATTTCTATGTTTGAAAGAGACAACAATATGATTCCGTTTATTGTCGGAAGGGTGTTCGCTGCCTCGAATATCAGTTGTCTTTTATTGACATTTGTGTCGGTCGGGTTGGTTTTTTGGACTGAGGACAACCTATAGATGGGTCGTATCTCCGTGCTTGTTTCCACTATTATTTTTGTGTCGCTTTCTGCTAATTTTTTTAACAATGACTCTTGCTGGAGTGTTTTCACTAGCGCGATTGTATTATTGTTTTTCACTATTGTCACTGTTTTTTTCGCCGATAGGCTTTCTAATGTTTCCCGTAGATTGTTCATTTTTTTTCATGTTGTACGTATTTGGTCCACTTATCTTCTTATTGTTCGGTCACTTCTCCACCATTACATTGGCGAGTGACACTGCACTTTTCACTACTTGGTGTGTTCTTAGTCTCTCGTGCCTTATCACTGCACGTAGAGGTATATACGCCAAATCTGCTAGCAGGAGTCCGATAGTCACATAGGCTAGTGTTGTAGTCGCTGTCGCGGTTTGCTCTAAGTGCGTGTTCTGTGCCACGTTATTGTTTATAATTTTAATCACTTCCTCGTGGACACCCGGAGGTTTCCCCGTTAATGGCACATCCCCATTCTAGCGTTGGAAAGTTCACTTTAGATTCACTAACTGTTTATTACTTTTGCACGGTTTCGTGCCACTGTTGTCGGTCGCCATGAGCCATGTCTCTGCATGCCGGGAGGTGATCAAAATAATAACTTCATTTCTATGTTTGCAAGAGTTGTCGATAGCCAGTTTGAGTGAACTCTTGCTGGGTCGGGCTTTATGTAAGAAATCATACATTTATTTTCTGTCGTTTCCTATTTATAGGTACATCGAGTATCATACTTCCTGATTGGGCTGATGTCAATAATATTTGTTTGGGTTTTTTCGGTAAATAAACATTAGGTCTGGCAGCCGGTACGGTATTCGTTGAGTGAGAGAGACACAAAGGCTTCTTTGGGTGCAATTATAACTTGCTGCCTGTACTATGGTTTACTAAGGGTTTTTCTGCTGTTGGCTGTCTATTATATTGTTACTGGTTTTTCCTATACTACCATACCAAATCGCTGTAATTTCACAATATTACAATATGCATTACAAATTTAAGAAAAAAAGGTTATTCGTTTGTCTACTGGTCTTTTTTCAGTTTGAGCTCGTATAGTTGTGGAAGGAGATTTTTGACTCTGTTGTAGAAGTCTGTGTATTCCATTGCACTACTGTACCACTTCTGATACCACTTTGGATTGGGTCTTCAACGCATCAGAATTTAATGCACAATTCTAATTATAAATTACCAAATCCATTAAGGGCGTTTGGTAATGATTGTAACTCAGCAGTGTGCGATCCCACTTCTGACACCATAAATGAAAAAAAACCTAATTGTCTTTTCGTATACTTGCACGTTGAAGTGATTAATATCAAATCGTTGTAATTTCACAATATTACAATATGCATTACAAATTTAAGGAAAACCGCGCTACCATCGAGCGATTTGTGACTTAATACATTGGTCAAGGAAACTGCATTCCTGATGTTCTGGGTCGTCTTGAGCTTAATTATAGCCCGCATGAGCACGTAAACTAGTACGAGCACTATTGCGGCTATCGTCACAAATGTTGTTGTTTGCGAACCGTGATATTATCACTACGGAATATTATTTTTAAACATCTTTCGCTTCCCGGAAACGTCAAGATTATCCGGTTCGAAGGGCCAAAATGTTGGGCTAAAACCGCTGTCACCAATATGTAGGGCAACTCCTGTTGCCCTATCAGGAATTGTGATACTTTGTGCGAAGAAATCTACACCGAACCACGAATTCCTGTACGCACGGTCACACGGCCGTGCGGAATCTCATTTACTTAACGATTGATTTTTGGCTTACATGTGAACTTACGGCTAACCCTAGAGTGTATTACGCGAGAGACAATTTCCCTTCGCGAAATCACTACCTATCCTCATTACCCTAATGGCATTTTCTCGGCCTGTCTCTATTTTAGAACACTTAATTTAAATCTACTGAGAGTGGTGCGCTCGTCACTCTATCTTGTTTACAAACTCACTTCTCGCGCGTCGATGAGTTACCGACCCATCAAGTATCCAACCTCGGGCTTTGTTTAGTTTTAATATAATTTGCTTACGGGTGTCGGTTTTTGTCACCCAAGCCAAACGGAGTTCGTTGGCCGTGCCAACGTCGAAAAGAATGCGGTAGATTAATGTGACGGAACCCTGTAGGCATCTACGGGACGCGCGGGGGCCGTTACACTGTCACGGTCGCCATGTGTGAGGACCTTCTATGTATAATAGTGAAACCTACTCTTACAGGCGGACTTAGATAGATTCGCGGTGCGCTTGGAGGTTTCTCAACCTTCGCTTCGCAATAGTCTTTAGGCATAAGCCATCAGGGTTGCATATTGAGTAAACTTACTTCGGAGTAGTCGGGCTCTGAGTGAGTCATTGAAGTCTCTCTTAATGACGGTTTTCTTTTTTACCTAAACATACGTGAACATTTATTAACATTTACTCAACGACAGCGGGGGTGACGAGTGAGAACGCATTCTTTTGCATTGCTTCCGGTGATAGCTTTTAGGATAATGAACAAACATTATTGATATCCGCTTGGGTCGGTTTATTTATACTACCCAAGTTGTTAAACACAGGATGTTTGTCAACCGTGATATTATCACTACGGAATATTATTTTTAAACACCTTTCACCAACCGGAAGAGTCAAAATTATCCGGTTCGAAGGGCCAAAATGTTGGGCTAAAAGTCTTTTTTTTGTATGTGTAATCGTTCTGTTACGGTCGCCATGTAGTAGTACGGTTCTACCATTGAAACTTTCGCACGTTATAGTCATATTTGGACACTGAGATTTATTTCACTGATTTCACTGATTACAAAACGGTGTTTCAAAAGGTACACCTCGTCGCAGATTACGCCTGGAATCTTCTTATATTATCTTTTATCTATATTCTTGTTTTATTGCCTTTGCTATTTCCCTTAATTTTTGGATAGGCATTTAGCAAGCAATAAAGAAAAAGTATGTCTTTTATGTATTTACATATATATTTTTGTTATAGTCATTACAAAAGTTGAATATTTTGTATCGTCACCTTTTTTCCCACTTATTGTTTCGGGCCTCAATGATGAGTTAATGATGAGCTTACCGATCCTGGGCCTTTTTAGTTTCTGCGCCTGCTTCTGGATGAATTCTATGTCCAGTTGTTTCCGGACTCCCCAATGGCAGTTAGCTTGTCTCTGCTGGTGCTGCTGACCCGAAGCTGGTTGGTCACTAGTTGATTTCTGTCTGCTGCTAGCTCGGCTAACGTTGCCTGATGTTCTGCTTTTACTCTGCTATCTCGTTGTTTTTTCATTCTGCATAGTGCCTCAGTTTTAAGTCCTTTAATATAGCACTTTTTCCCCGATAACGTTTGGATTTTACTGTGCTGATCCGTTGCTTCGTTAGTATGCGGCGCCAAATATCGTTCCGCCGATTCTGAGGATAAGCGCCTTGTGGTGCGTTATTACACCAAATTTTGTGGACAATAATAAGATTCCGTTTATTGTCGGGGGGGTGTTCGTTGCCTCGAATATCAGTTGTCTTTTATTGACATTTGTGTCGGTCGGGTTGGTTTTTTGGACTGAGGACAACCTATAGATGGGTCGTATCTCCGTGCTTGTTGTTTCCACTATTATTTTTGTGTCGCTTTCTGCTAATATTTTTAACAATGACTCTTGCTGGAGTGTTTTCACTAGTGCGATTGTATTATTGTTTTTCACTATTGTCACTGTTTTCTTCGCCGATAGGCTTTCTAAGGTTTCCCGTAGATTGTTCATTTTTTTTCATGTTGTACATATTTGGTCCACTTATCTTCCTATTGTTCGGTCACTTCTCCACCATTACATTGGCGAGTGACACTGCACCTTTCACTACTTGGTTTGTTCTTAGTCTCTCGTGCCTTTGGGTTTGGGTTCAATTAAAATCACTTTGCAATCCGATGATTGCAGGCACTGTCGGAACGGTCGCCATGAGGGTTGTTTGGTTGCTATTGCGAAGTTGATTATATGATGTTGAATTCGCGGCGGACTATGAAGAAAGTGTTCTTTCCAGCAATTGCCGTCTGGTCGTAGGGTTGAAAGTTGAAATACAACGATACTTAGTCGCTGCTACACTTTACTGCTGGAGTAGTCGACCTTCTGGTCGAACTCCAAACAAGTAATCATAATTTTATTCAAATCAAGATTTCCTTGTATAGCTAAACATAGGTAAACATTTACTTTTATTTCTGCGACAACTAACTCACATTATTCGAATACTCATCGAATCTCTGGTGTCTTTTAGAACAAGTGGGGGATGTCCGACTGCTTACCAACAACTGGAATTTCTCAATATTTTCTATTTCCTATTCGTATGCAGAATGATCAGCCAGCGTGATTGATACCAAAACCATTGTAATTTCACAATATTACAATATGCATTACAAATTTACCCCAAAAAAAAATTGTTGCGGTGATTTTGGTTTGGCTTTCGGATAGCATGACTTAACTCGAGTTGTTCGAGTTTATATATATATATATATAAGCTAATCGCGTGAGCCATTTTTGCTTGATTTTGTAATTTTTCGTACTTTAATAACAGCCTATACACCGTGTATAGGGCTGTCGCTATTATTAGTGCTAGCGCAACGTACGCTAGCATCGTAAGTGCTTCAGCACTTCGCGCTCTATGTTCGATTGTTTTTGCACTTCCTATGTTTATTAAATTCACTAGCTGTTCTTGTGTTATGCTATTTGGGGTCGACTGTTCGTTCCCCATTTTTCCAGTTTGGTGGTAGGCTCTCTTTTTTCAACTTTTATACTTTGGTACACTCCATTCAAGCACACAGTTCTCGTTCATAAACGTCGATTACTTGAGCCATCACAATGTTTGCGAATCGTGATATTATCACTACGGAATATTATTTTTAAACACCTTTCACCATCCGGAAGAGTCAAGATTATCCGGTTCGAAGGGCCAAAATGTTGGACTTAAAGTTATGTTGAATTGAGTAGTTTTCGGTGTAGCATTAAGTAACATTCAGTATGGAGGTTCGTACTAGAATCATTTTTGTTTCATTTGTTCGTACAAACATCCGACGGATTGCGACATTTCGAAAACAAATTTATGACCGCGACTTGTATTTCAATTTTTGACATGTAAACAAAGCGTGCTCTGATTACACGACTAAAAAAAAGTTCACCCGTTTGTGTGTAACAACGTGTTAAATGTTAATGATAGCAGCAAGTGACCGCCCTTGTTGGTCAAAGTTTCAATTTTACTTACTTTGAGTTTCGATTTTATTTATTTTAATGTGTTGAAACTTTGCTAGCACTTCAATTGTTGCAATAATGTCTGGTATATTTATCAAATAGCACGTGTTTTTTGTTTTTTAAATGTTCATGCATTTTTCACTTTTCAACTTTATAGTTAAATGAATAATGCATAAATCGACATGTTATTAGGGGGCTTAAAAATGTTATTCAGGGTGGTTATTAATTAACCATTTATTGAAATTGATCTGTTTTGTCTGCTACAGTATCTCCCCATTCTTAACTCAACTTTCTTAGAACTGTTACTTATTAGTGACGATGCCAGCAGAGTGGCTAATTTTATGAAATACGGAGCGCATCCGCTTGTCACGGTCGCCATGTTGCAGCAAAGTCGTTTCGCCACGTGATATTATCACTACGGAATATTATTTTTACGAACCAGTATCCTACGTGTCTACGGAGGCAGTTATCCGGTTCGAAGGGCCATGTTTGGCGCTTGCCGCATTTTATTTCTAAGAGTTCTTTTACACCCAAAACAAACGGAAAAGATTTCATACGATTTCTACGTTTATTATTTCTTTTTCAATAACAATAAACTATTCATTTAGGCGGTACAATCAAGAATCAATTTGTTAATCGATTCTAAAGCGGTTCGAAGTCGAATCCCAAAATTAAAGTTACATATGTGGTAGGGGCCTGAACGCGCACACTTTATTGATAACGGTTTTGTGCAGCCAGTCGGACTACGCACACTAAAACAAAATAAACATCGGTCGTTGTTCGACTTTCAAGTGCTTATTGTGTCTTTTGGTTGTGATTTAGGTCACTCTGTTGGTGGTCTGATATGTTTCACTTAGTGAGGGAAAACCCAACTACTTTCTTCGAAGTCCCAGTCGGGATTAATTTATGGAAATCGAACTTAATTCTAAGTCACTTCTTGGAGTCTAGCGTAAAGTTTTTTGTAAGTCTCTGCAAGTAACGCCGCGCTACGTGGTTTGAGTGAAAAATGTATTTCATTGATTTACAGTGACGGCCACATTAATAGTTACCTAAAAGCATTCTTATGTTTTATTTTGTTTTAGTGCATACTTATACGTTTGTTTGGAGGATACCAACCCTTTAATTTCACAATATTACAATATGCATTACAAATTTAAAAAAAAATGTCTATTCGTGCCGCTGCATTACACACGCTCTAGCTATTCACACACGCCTAGGCTCACTTGACAGTCATCCGCTCTTTGCGAAGCGGCTCATTGAATAAAGTGAAAGTTGATTGTTAGGCTTCGGCGGGGGATTCGCGGCGGACTAGATAAGGGGATGGTCTTTTTCTGCAATTTCTGCGACAACTGAGGTGACGAGTGAGAACGCACTTCTTTGCGTTGTTTTTTGGCGATGGGTTTTTTCGATGAAAAACAAACCTTATTGTTATGTGCATGGGTTGCGCTATGTGCTGAGTTGGTAGGTAGGGAAATCATAGGGCCATACAGAAGGTGTGGTCCGTAGGGAATTCCGTTTGTTGTTGTTCATCGGTTTTACCGTTGCGCTACTGACTGACGCATTTGTTAACATTGATCTTTTGAACACCACTACGTTCTGTGATACTTATTTCGGAAAACTGGAAACGTACAGTCGCCCACACAGGGGTGCTCAGTTTGTACAATTTGCAAAAACGTATGTTCTTTTACTGAATGATTTATTTAATTTTTTATCATTTGTAACATTTTATTTCCAGTTTCAGTTTTATTTACTGTTACTTGTTCACCGACCACCGAGGGCTACAAATTCATTGCCACACGGTCGCCTTATGATATAACTTATTTGAACTAGTGGATGCTGTAGCTTTAACAAGCGAACGCTGAAATAAGCTTTATTGCTGTGGGCAGTTGCATTCGTTTATATTACGAGATGGGGCTTGCTAACATGTGCATTCCATAGCCACTCAAATTCCGAAAAAAATCCTATTAACATACTTGTAAATTTAGTTTGAAAGATACTAACACTTTTAATTTCACAATATTACAATATGCATTACAAATTTGAAAATACTACCATCTTGCTGGAGGCAGTAGTAATCGTCTTCAAACAATTGTTAATGGTACATCTTGTCCTTTGTAGCTTTGGTAAACCCATGAACCACCTGTTTTTTGTACGGTGTATGTTTTAAATCCTTGCGCAGAAGCAGGCGGATTGATTCTTGGTTCATTTTAAGGTTCCTGGCCAGCTTCCGTGCAGATTGGGCGGGATTCCGGCGAATCCGGTCTCGTATAATCTTTTTCAGCCTTGGAGTTCTCACAGACCTTGATCGTCCAGATCGTGCCTTGTTCTCGGTGCCTCCGGTCTCTAGGTACCGATTTATGGTCCACACACTTAGGCTCACTTCACAGTCATCCGCTCTTTGCGATGCGGCTCATTAAATAAAGTGAAAGTTCGAGGGTAGTCTTGAAGGTAGATTTGGACCGGAAAGTTCTTTCACCAGGCAGTAACCATCAGGCCTTAACCGTACGGGCTACAAGTGATAACACTTTTACTTATAAGAGTAGCCGAATGATTTACAGTGACGGTCACATTAATAGTGACCTCAAAGCATTATTATGTTTTATTTTTTTTTTTATTCTCACTTATTTTCCGTCGGTCTAGTTCCGCCACTGTTGTGGCCAATCACCGACGCCCAGGGAGGCGACTCCACACCCAGGACCCTAACTCACGACCCGTTTATTAACGGACCGGCGCCAACGGCTTTACTTCCTCATGCGATGGAAGGCGTGATCCCAGAGATTTTTCGCCTCAGAAAATCTCCCGGTGTCGGCTAGGATTGAATCTAGCCCAGTTGGGTTGGTTGTGAGTGGATCACGCCACCTCACAACCATCGACACCTATGTCGGCGGTGGGATTCGAACCCAGGCGTCGAGCGTGGTTGGCGGAGACGTTACCAACCACACTAGGCCCCCGCTCGTGTGTTTTATTTTGTTTTAGTGAATATTGATACGTTTGTTTGGAGGATACCAACCCTTTAATTTCACAATATTACAATATGCATTACAAATTTGAAAATACTAATTATCCATGCCGCTGCACTACACACGCTATTAGCACATTCACGACTAGGCTCACTTGACAGACATCCGCTCTTTGCAACCCACACCAACCCCTAAGGGGCCATCCACATACCACGTGGACAGTATTGGGGGGGGGGGGGGGTTGGGTAATGTCCACGGTCCATACAATTTTTTTAGAATTTATATGGACAGTTGTCCACGGAGGGGGAGGGGGGTCAAAATCGTTAAAAATCTGTCCACGTGGTTTTCCTAATTGGTTTTCCGGTCACTTCTCCACCATTATATTGGCGAGTGACACTGCACTTTTCATTACTTGTCTTGTTCTAAGTCTCTCGTGCCTTATCACTGCGCGTAGAGTTATGTATGCCAAGTCTGCTAGCAGGAGTCCGATAGCCACAAAGGCTAGTGTTGTAGTCGCTGTCGCGATTTTCTCCAGGTGCATGTTCTGTTTATTAAAACTAAACTAACTAAACTTTGGACTAGTGCCGCTGCACGAGTAGCCATTTTTTTTAAACACGTTACCAGCTCATGTACGACTAGGCTTACTTGATATACAGCTGATAGTATCTACCTTCCAATAAGTTAAAAAAAAATTATTTACTGGTAATGATTTGTTCACATTAGTTGTCACGTCTGACTTCACTGAATGTTTAAATTAGACTAACTAAACCTGTTCTCCTAACTGATTGATGTACTGGATACTGAGCTGTATCAGGTGTTCCTGCTGTTTGCCGTCGTCTATGGTGGCTCGTGTGTTGCGTCAGGACAGTGCATCCGGTGCGACTGTTGTCGGTGTCCAATGATGTCCATGGATCGAAGCATGAAATATGTGGTTTCGGCGTCTATTCCACGATCGTTTGAATATCGAAGATATATGACCCGTTCGGTAGACCAGTTGTTCTTTATACGCAGGATGAATTCGAACTGTGATATTATCTCGAGAGGATATTTTTCCGTTCTCAAGGTGTTTGTTTTTATTACCTGCTTCTTCAAGGTGTTTGTTTTCATTTTCTTCTGAAGTTGGTCGAAATTTGACATCAAAACCAGCTTAAGCATCAGAGTTATGAAGCATTTCGAGGATATTCGGATTTTGTAGGATGTTCGGACTTAGGCATCTACACTTGGTTAGCGTTCAAACTCGAATGAATCTATATTTCAACCAAATTGGTGTCGGGGTCTGCGCAAAGCGACAGAGCACGTGAAACCCGGGTAATCATGTTAGTAAAACATGTTTACTGTATTTATCGAGTCAATAATCTTGCTGGCGTCTTAAATGGTTTCTGTTCGATTTTGGGAATATAAGCCGACGAGTCTGCACTATCCTAACGTTCGTGTTTCGACTATCGAATTATAAATCGCGTTGGCGTTTTGCTGGGCTTCGGTCACTTGGCACGGTCGCCATGTAAGAAATTTAGAGAAGGTTTAGAGCATGTGAAGCATGAAAATAACTTACGGTCGCTTGCGCAGCAAGTGATACATATTTTTTGCTATTGCATAATTGTGCTGTGTCTGAGGCGGATGATATTTATCGAGACTAAATGACGGTACCTACTAGTTGTCTCGGCCCCTCACTTTCGTGAGTTTTATCTAGTAGTCCTTTAATCCTCCGGCTCTGGAGTCGGAGCGGGAGGAGCAGTTGGGACCGCGTTAACACGGTCATGATTGTTCACGAGCTTACGCATAAGCTCGACACGGTCGGCCACCGTCGTTCCCTCTAAAAGGAGATCACGGATGGACTTATCACGAATAAAACAAAACTCCAAGGGGACATAAACCCCGACGGAGTCAGTCAATACGGTATCTTTTACGAACCGCATATATTGTGCAGATGATTTCATACTGCACTGGATGGCGTTTTACAATACGCCGTATTTTCCAGCCTTGAACTTATAATAAATCGTCTCAAAATGACGAAGTTCGGCTCCACAAAAATAATCCGAGGCGTCAAAAACATACACATCGGAGACAAAGTGTTGGGCTAACAATATATATAATATAGTAAGATAAGAGCTCTATGTTCTACTTTCTTTACAGTGTTATTAAAGAATATCGCCACGGCAAAGATCAAATGAATATAGATGATAACGTAAGAAAAGGCCAGTATTATGAAAGCTGAAATAATAAATATAGTCAACTTGAATCTAGAAAGCTGACAGGGCCGTCACCATAAATTTATAAAGTATCAACCAAGATAGTATTTTGTCAAGAATAATTAATAAAAAATTTTCATCTTAATTAATATGGGGTAATTTTAATTCGGTCTTGATTAGATCGTCCAACAACTCAAAAGGTCCTGTTGAGACCACTACTTCAGCAAATATGAAAAAGACGAGGAAAAAGACACAAATTAAAATCAAAGGGTTAGCTACACATTTGAGTACCGTATAAAAAACGATATCAAAGAATGACCTACGTTGTATGGTCAAACGACGACGTGAACGAGCAATCGAACTATGCACCATTCTAACGAATTTGTTCGAATTTGTTTCCCTTCGGATTTGTTTGTGTTTATTATTCGATATAACTGGAAAGATACCAACCCTTCTAATTTTCTCGATAACATCAATGCTATTCTGCTTGTACCATTTCAATACATTCCGGGCGTAAAGATAAAACTACCGCATAGTCGTATAATCGTTTTCTTCACCCTTTGCACTTATGAAATTGAAAGAGCATTTATAATCATTATTCTTAAACTGTGGAGAAGGGCTTGTTATGTCTTCAACCGGTATCGCAAGCTATGGTGGACTTATGAAAAATATCCTCCAGCTAGGGCCGGCATTAAACAACACAGTTCCTTTGTGTGTTCAGAATAGAATGCTTTATTCTAGTCAGCACGGCTTTTTATATTATTTACAATTATTGCACTTTGATTTGGTTAGGCTGGTCGCAAAACATATGATAGCGGGAGCATCGCACTCATTCGTCGTTCACTTGTATGGATGATTCACATTGGCGATAACTTTTACAATTTCAACGCGTGTGTTTTCGACTATCGAATTATAAATCACCACCTGGCACGGTCGCCATGTAACAGATTTGGAGAAGTTTTAGAGCATGTGAAGCATGAAGGTAACTAACGGTTGCTTGCGCAGCAAGTGACACAGATGTTTTGCTTTTGCATAATTGTGCTGTTTCTGAGACGGATAGGCTTTGGATTTGCTTATGTTAATGTTTCGATATTGCTGGAAAGATACCAACCCTTCTAATTTTCTCGATAACATCAATAGGGCGTAGTGATAAAACTACCGCATAGCCGTATAATCGTTTTCTCCACCCTTTGCACTCAATAAACGCCATGGGAACACTAATCGAAACACGATTATGGAACTTTTCGCAACTGTACACGATTTTGCTGGTGTAAGATGTCCTTTTAGAACATCGGATGGAGAAGGCTATTTCTTTCTATTCAGTAACCGAACTAGGGTAGAAGACTACCGGTTCAGGCTGAAAGAACTTAGTGAGACAGTTGCTATCATACCAATTGATTTGTATTCAGTAAATTTCTTCCTTATATATGATTTGTACATTTTTGCTTAAACCTATCCTAATAGTAAGTATGAGCGAGACCTCTGGACTGTGTGGCTATATGCAAAGGGTATAGAATGCTGCGTCAGGTCATATTTCGGCTATTGAGTCTATGCACTGGTACGGTTGCGTACGGGTGGTAGAGAAAGAGGCAAAGAAGTAATTGTCTATCGGTGTGTGGTATTCTTGCGCGACAATTGTCGCATATGGTTGTAATAACACTATTTAGCATTTCTGTGTTATGCGTTTAGCTGATGGCTATTTTGGGTTGTATTGATTGTATTAACTAGGGGTGCTCAAGTTGTCACATGACACTGGCATTGCGCTGTACAGCAATCAATACGGTATCTTTTACGAACCGCATATATTGTGCAGATGATTTCATACTGCACTGGATGGCGTTTTCCAATACGCCGTATTTTCCAGCCTAGAACTTATAATAAATCGTCTCAAAATGACGAAGTTCGGCTCCACAAAAATAATCCGAGGCGTCAAAAACATACACATCGGAGTCAAAGTGTTGGGCTAACAATATAGCCTTGTTTCGTTGTTCCGCTATAAGACAACGAGTAACCTTCATCGTAGTACAATCTGAAGTATCTGGAGACTATTTCTCCAGTTTGTGCGTCAACTACCCATACTTCCACTGCGTAAAAGTCCATTTCGATGCTCCTTGTTTTTTACTCTTCTAATTTAGACACTGTTTATCTTTTAAATGGGCGAGATAGATGCCCTTAATGTTTTTCACTAAATTGTCTCTGTTTACTTTGTTTATGTTAAAGCGAACTTCCTATTTTCTGGACATGGGTTGCACATTAATGTTCTTCACAACTGCGTTAGGTTTGCAACTGATTTTGCGAGTTTTGCTGTTTGTGCTCTATTGTATTGCTTATACATCCGCTATAGCGTGATGGCTATCGCTGGAGGGAGACTATACTCCAAATTTCCTCTGAGAGGGAAAGGTTAGGACAAAAGGTTGGGGATCTTCAATGTCTCTTGAATTGATTGATGTATCTCCACCATTTTCCAGGATCCGAGTCATCAGGCTCTGGATTCCCTGGAGCTACCTCGTCTAAATTTCCTAACTCAGAATCCATTCCTGAAGTAGAGAGTTCTTCGGGTACAATTAACCACTTATTAAGGGGTAGAATGTCTTCATAAAATTGGTCGTCAAAAACAGCATTCTCTCTTGCCGCATCAATTTGTGAAACAGTTATGGATGCCATCTCTTAAAAAGATTTTTTTGTATTTTATGTTATTACGCTCGGTAGTAAATTCAGAAACATGCTTGGGAGCAAGATCCGGTTTATCCTTTGGCACACGACGTGTGTCAACTTGTCCCTACTATCTCGTCTAGTTGACGCCTGGGGTTCTTCACGAATCGGCTGTTGAGCAGGTTCGTTCTCTTGGCGGGGCTCTTAGTTCTGTACGCGGCCTCTTCCTCGAAATCCTCCACGACTTTCGTTAGGTTTCTGATATATTCGTTTTTATCACTGCTCCGATAAGTTCTTTTATTACCGCACAATTAAAGGCATTCACCATCTTCTAAGTCCCAAGTGGGATTTTCTGCTTTCACGGTTAATCATGGAGAGTCTCATGTGAACACTTGATAAAAGAAATACAACTAGTTTTGTCCACGTCCCAAACGGGATTAATTTATTGAAACTCTACTTAACTCTAAGTCACTTCTTAATTTCTAGCTTTTACCTAATACTACTTTACATGTGAGTTTGATGTATGTCGGTATATGAAAATAGGCGGGACCAGAGCATCGAATTGTCATTGGTTGATACAGTGTGGCTTGCTATAAAACTCACACTGCTACCGGGCTATTCCTATACGCCTGAGTGTAGGCAAAAGCACATGTTCATGATGTCCGCAAGTTGCGCTAGTGTCTTAGCTGCTTGCGGCTCTCGTTCTATTTCGAAAGGATAAAGTGGGGACGAGAAAGAATCGTGGGAATCTAAACATTGCTGGCTGTGCTGGCAATGTTTTGGTTAGTTTTATGAGGTGTTGCAAATATGGGATCGAAAAGGTTATTTGGTTCTCATATATCCACATGCACTTGGTTAATTTTCCAGTGGTTGCATGTACATGCATGAGAACCCAATGTGTGGTAATTTTGAATTATTGAGGAAACATGGGTTTTAGGAATTTGGCTGGCTCGGTGGGAATTCTCAAGTGGATTGCGTATGGCTAGTTGTCATATGCGACACTTGTCGTGGGAAATCGTATGTTAGAATAAGGATTTGCTAAATAACATAGGTTTTAGAAATTGGGTTAGTTCGGTGGGAAAGAAGTGGTTTGCGTATGGCTAATGTCATATGCAACACTTGTCGTGGGAATAATTTGGAAGGTGTTTGACTATCCGGCCCGTGGGAATATGTTTTCTGGGTCCGTTTGGAAAGTCATTAAAATTTGGAGGATCGTGTTATCCTCGTAAGGTTTCAGCTTACAGGTTGATTACGATTCATAATAATATTTTATCCTAATCTTAATCTCATGGACTACCAAATCGGCTCTATTATGATGGTTACCTCGCATGAAGTTTTGTCGCGGGTAGCCGTGACCTCGATTCGTTTTTGGTTACCAAAACCACGGATTCTTCGGATATTTTGGCCATTGCGTTGAAAGTCGCCACTTTAATGTTCCTAAATGTTAGCACGTGATGCGCGTTTGTCGTCAAATTATCTTCTGCCGAAACATACTGACTGTTAAACTATTTTGGCCCGTTGCTGGATGGATTCCGTTTTCTCCGGAGTTTCCACTGTCAGAGAAGTCGTTAACGGTGCTGTGACATTTGGATCATCTGTACGCAAAACAAAAGAATATTTTATCGATAACCTTCAATCCTGAAAGTTTCTCACTAGAAGATTGCGCAAAAATTGCTTGAAGTCAAGACTGTGATTGGCTGCGTTGGCTGTAAGCGTGTAATACAGGTCTTTTTTTAAATCGAGGGGCCACCATTGGGAACGTCCTCTTCCCTCTCAATAAAGTTATTTATGCGGCGCTCTTGCACTGAACAAAAAAAAGTGTTCCAGCTGGAAGGCGGACGGAATGACGAGTCTCTAATTCAGCCTCGTGTTCCGGTCAAAATAATTACAGCCCTTGGTTTGCCTGCCTCGACGGTGAGCAAATCACATAAACATGAGAACATTGACTGAATAAGTGTTTTGAACTATTGCACGGGAAAAAATCTATTCCCGCTTTCATGACCTCTTAAATAAAACAATGTAGCCCAAAGCAACCATCGCAATATAATTTCGAACTGTGATATCTCGACAGGATATTTTCCCCTCCCTCGTCGCCACTGTTAAATTCGGGCTTGCTCGATGAGCATTTTATTAGCGGAAATTCATTAATTCAAGAATGTTACGATTGAGATTGAGGTCCGAATGATCCTGCAGCGTTGATTAACGAAGTACCTAACGTACCTACTGAGGTAGTTATCCGGTTCGAAGAACCATCTTTGGCGCTTGTCGCATGAATATCCAATATTCTATCAATTCTTATTGCTGATTTGAAAAAAAAAAAAAAAAACAATTGAAGCCAAAGCAACCTCCAGAAGGTAGTTTCGAACTGTGATATTATCCCGAAAGGATATTTTCCCCTCCCTCGTCGCCACTTTAATATCTGGGCTTGTTCGAATTGCTCGACGGGTATTTTATTAAAGAGAAAATTCATTAACTTCTTTATTCTCGCTTGTATAAGGATGTAGGAGGCGTAGCGAGTCGTTTGTTCCCGTGAGGGCCTCAGGTAAATCGCAATCTTGAGAAAGAGGTTGGGCCTGTGGGTGCGCTAGATCCTGCAAAATCAGTTGCGCGTAAACACCAAGACAAGGATACGAGCTATACGTCCCCAAGTGATTTTCTATAGCCCCAAAGTACCAAGGAATTTCTATTTCCTGTTTCCCCACTAATACCTTTCCGGCAACTAGTTCCGGTTTAGCCATCCCGAAACAAATTATTCTACCGGAGGGGATTTTCGTGTCATCAAAGCCAAATAAGAATAAGGACAACGATTTCGGTACAGTAAAACCAAAATCTACCATCGGGGCTAGAAAGAAATGCTCCTCAGGGTCAATCCGTCCACCACCTTGCATGTGTAAACTTAACATGCGCGCAAAAGTCAGAGTACCGACAAAATAATCATGTGCACATTTTGGTACTCACTTAGTATAGGACGGGTTTACACTACACACCTCAGTGTACGTCTCGTCCTTTGCTACAGGTAGAACAGTGGCGCCTGAGTAGTTTTTTTCTCTCGTAGCCATGGCCATAAAGCCACTAGAAGGTCCCGGAAAGTATGCTTTCTCAGACAACGGATCATTAGAAAGTTCCGTTGACGTCTTAGAAAGATACTGGCCTTGTAGTACCTTACCAGGAGGTTTTTAACTAACCACTAGCTTACCGACATTCGACTTGGGTATGCCAGGCTTCTTTGGTCCATTCTTACCGCCTTCTTTCTTCCACGAAGCGATTCTTCTCTTTGGGGCTGACGTTGCTGGGTTCGCATCCTCTTGAGCCTTCGCCATCTTTTCTAGCATTTCAATAAGCTTAGGATCCATCTTTGTGTGCGCTTGCTTGCGACTTTTATCTTGGGTTGGGCTTCCAACTAACGTCTAAAGTTTTCGAATAAAAAAAAAGCTGGAAAATATTGGTGCATAATCGAACGTTGCCTAGTGCGTGCGTCAGCATTAGCACGCAGCGCCGCTAGAATCGTGTGAAATTATAATTTTGTTTGGTGCATAAGGCATGTACTGGAGGTTATTGCCAAAATGTGAATTGATGAGGATTGCGTCCATGGAAATTGATACTTGGACACAATCAATTTGATTGTGGAAACTGGTTAGTTGGAATGTTGGTTTGTTCTTGGGAAAAGGACAATTGGACATCTGTGATATCTCTCCAATCTGCCTACTTTTAGTATCTGGGATTGGGTAACCACTTATCACTATGCAGTAGAATTCGACTTCGCTTGAACTTGAACACTGAACTTTCTCACTTTTCGTTTGTACTTGTAACTGAAATTTGTATCCGTACGAAATTTTCGCGGTTCCCGGGCGGTTTTTAAAGTCGCGTTTGTTTTACTCTTTTTTAAAGGGTCTACAGATTGTAGATAACCTGTCACGGTCGCCATGTGACGTCTTTGGACATCGGTTGGAAAAGGCCGTTTCTTTTTCTATTCAGTAACCGAACTAGGGTTCAGGCTATGATTTTTTTTTTCGCCATGGAGTTACAAACAGAACTGAATTTTATTTTCATGTTGAAAAAGTACATTGAGCGACTCGATCGCCATAGCTGACTGACGCGGCTGCGTCAGCAGAGTGAGTCCTCTTGGTGCTTTAGACTCGTGACACGTTCTCTATCCGCCGCCATAGCTTCAGCCGGGTATAATTTAATGGATAATTTAACCTAAAGGTACGCCCGCAAAATGACTTCGAACTGTGATATTATCCCGAAAGGATATTTTCCCCTCCCTCGTCGCCACTTTTGATATCTGGGCTTGGGTAGCGACTTGTCACTATGCAGTAGAATTCTATTTACAGATTTACAGATTGTACTTCATCTGCACTGAAAAATCCCATTGTTTATAATGCCCCCCTTTTTTTTTTGGTTATACACTTGTATTACTTATTTGAGTTCTACTCACTTACGTGCTGCTGACACTAGTTTAGTTTATATCTAATACTTTTTTTTTTTGATTTTTTACTTCAACTGAACTTTACTTTTTCATTCTTCGCTCACTTGGCGTGCTATTTAAACTTCACTTTTTAATTTTTCACTCACTTGGCGTGCTAGTTCGCGCCACACGGTCGCCATGAGATATTTTCATTTGGTCACTGTGATAACACTTGTTCAAAAAAGTAAAGAGAAGGAACAACTTCATAGTTCTAAGTCCCAAATGGGATTGATTTATTAAAACTTAACTTAACTCTAAGTCACTTCTTAATCTCTAACTTTTCTAACACATTCTTAACTTTCTCCTACAGTGTATTAGTCTGTATAATCTTGCTTTATCTAACTAGGCGTGGCCAACGGCAATAATTTGTCATGGTATGGACTTGTGTAGCGGTAGCTTGGAAGCGTCCAATTCTCACAAGCTTTCGAGCATCGGCTGATTGCATACGCGTAGGAGTATAGCGATCAGCACTCTTTCAATATAATTGCGGAGTCGCTTTTCTGCTTAGCTGCATGCGATTCCGGCTTAGGTGTGGAAATAGAAAGAGAGTGAAAATTGGTCATGAGAAAAGTTGCATGCTGCTAGCTTTGCTTGCAGCGCTTGGGAATTTATGAGGTGACGAAAAAGTGGGTTGAGTAAGGTTTGGGTTGTATCTCATATGACTACATGCAACTTGGTTAATTCTCAAGTGGTTGGCCTGTAAGCATGGGAATCAGGATTTGTGGTAAAACATGCTTTTAGGAATTTGACTGACTTGGTAGGATTTCTTAAGTGCTTTGCATATGGTCAGTATCGTATGCAGCACTTGTGTGGGAAATCATTTGTTGCCAATGAAGATGTTTTAACGATCCAGCCCGTGGGAATATATTTTCCGGGTCTGTTGGAAAGTCGTTAGAAATTTGGGATTGTGGTAACCTCATAGTGTCAGGCTACAATATCCTGTCACGGTCGCCATGTGACTTATATATCGGTCACTTCACTTCAGACTGATTTTACAAATTATTACAGAGGCCTCACTACCTAACGCTAGCCCTAGGACATGCTGACCTAGCATCTATCGAATACCTGGCACCGTGTCCTGTTGGTGATGTCCACGCTGCTAAAGGATTTCGTTGATCGTGCTGTCTCGATGATTGCTCGTGCTGGCATAACCGTTGGTTCCAATTCTGTAGCTGGTGGTGTTGAGGTGGTTCTGTCTTTAACTTATATAATTTGTACATTTTTGCCTAAGGCTATTCTATATGTAAATATGAGCGAGACCTCAGTACAGTTGCCTACGGGTGGTAGAGAAAGAGGCAAAGAGGTTATTGTCTTTCGGTGTGTGGTATTCTTGCGCGGCAATTGTTTAGTATTTTGGCGTTATGCGTTTGGATCATAGCTATTTTGGGTTGTATTATCTGTATTAACAAGAGGTGCTCACGTTGTCACGTGTGATCCGGTTCGAAGGGCCAAAAGTGGCGCTTGTCTCTTCAGTAAATAATGTCTGAGCGAACGGTAAACTGGGCCAACACCATTGTAGGTCTGAAAAAATATGGAATCTCTTTTTCTTACAATGACGAACCGAACGCTGTGGAGTTGAATTTTAGTTTTCATGTTTAAAAAGTACATTGCGCGACTCGATCTCCATAGCTTACTGACGCGGCTGCGTCAGCAAAGTTAATCCTCTTGGTGCTTTAGACTCGCGACACGTTCTCTATTTGCCGCCATTGCTATAGCAGGGCATAATTTAAGCGATAATTTAACCCAAAGCTACTCCCGCAAAATGACTTCAAACTGTGATATTATCTCGACAGGATATTTTCCCCTCCCTCGTCGCCACTTGTAGTATCTGGGCTTGAGTAGCGACTTGTCACTATGCAGTAGAATTCGATTTACAGGGTTTACAGATTGTAGGTAACCTGTCACGGTCGCCATGTGACGTCTTCGGACATCGGTTGTAGAAAGCTGTGTGGTGGTTTTAGGAGAAGGCTAGGTCATCTACGACTTGGTATCCGAACTCGGGTAGACTCCTGGGAGTATCTACCAGTAAGGACCAAGAAAGACTGACTAAGTCAACGTCCAGTTTGAGAATGTTTATTTGTTCGAAATCTAAGGGTATTTATATGATTTACAATTATTGGTATCTTACATGCTAAGGCTAGAGTGAGCGTGACAAAAGACTGCAGGAGGGCCACAGCCCAAAATTTTCTTATTGCTAGGTCAGTTAAAACTGTGTACGCTGAACCTAGTCGGGTATGTAATTTGATCTTTGCATTTCGAGTGCGTCAATTGCGGGCCACCGAGGGTGACACCGAAGGCGGGAAGTAAAGAGTGGAAATAACTTATTGTCGCTTGTGTAGCAAGTGGCGCATATGTTTGGCTGTTGCATAATTGTGCTGTTCGTTTTAAGGCGTATGGCCTTTCGGTTTGTTTATATTTTGGAATTTTAAGCTACAGAGTTGAAGCCTATTACAGCTGTTTCTTTTCTAGTCAGTAACCAAACTAGGGTAGGAAACTGCCAGTTCAGGCTGAAAAAGCTTTGATTGATTTATCGCATTATAAGGATGTGGTAGTAATTCCACATGCTTCTGCAGATGTATTTTGCCATCGATCTAGTAGGTGTAACCGGGAAAGTCAACCTGAAGCAGACTGAAACTCGTCCAGCAAACCTGAAATCCCGTCGGTAAAAGCGAACTCTGACAACATCGGATCATTTTTCCGGAATTACAATGGGACTCCTTGTGCCCACTCTTTGAGATATTTTCCTATGGTATCAGCCCTAGGTGTAGCAATTGGTCTTGCTTTTAGAGCATTGACTTCCAAAATGGTGTCTGGTATCTTGCTCTTGAATTGATTGATGTATCTCCACCATTTTCTTGGATCCGAGTCATCAGGCTCTGGATTCCCTGGAGTTACCTCGTCTAGATCTCCTGACGCAGAATCCATTCCTGAAGTAGGAAGTTTTTCGGGTACATTAAACCTCTTATTGGGGGGTAGAGAATCTTCATAAAATTGGTCGTCAGAAACAGCATTCTCTCTTGCCGCATCAATTTGTGAAACAGTTATGGATGCCATCTCTTAAAAAGATTTTTTGTATTTTATGTTATTACGCTCGGTAGTAAATTCAGAAACATGCTTAGGAGCAAGATCCGGTTTATCCTGTGGCACATGACGTGTGTCAACTTGTCCCTACTATCTCGTCTAGTTGACGCCTGGGGTTCTTCACGAATCGGCTGTTGAGCGGGTTCGTTCTCTTGGCGGGGCTCTTAGTTCTGTACGCGGCCTCTTCAGTAAATAATGTCTAAACGAACGGTAAACTGGGCCAACACCATTATAGGTCTGAAAAGATATGGAATTTCTTTTTCTTACAATGACGAACTGAACGCTATGGAGTTTCAAACAAAACCGAATTTTATTTTCATGTTTGAAAAGTACGTTGCGCGACTCGATCTCCATAGCTCACTGACGCGACTGCGTCAGCAAAGTCAATCCTCTTGGTGCCTTAGACTCGCAACACGTTCTCTATTTGCCGCCATTGCTATAGCAGGGCATAATGTAAGGGATAATTTAACCCAAAGGTACGCCCGCAAAATGACTTCAAACTGTGATATTATCTCGACAGGATATTTTCCCTCCCTCGTCGCCACTTGTAGTATCTGGGCTTGGGTAGCGACTTGTCACTATGCAGTAGAATTCTACTTACAGGGTTCACAGATTGTAGATAACCTGCCACGGTCGCCATGTGACGTCCTCGGACATCGATTGTAGAGAGCTGTTTCTTTTCTAGTCAGTAACCAAACTAGGGTAGGGTATAATAACATTGAACATTGAAATATCATCACTCTATAATCAAACAACCATTCCGATTCTAATAGCATTTTGAATAGTTCACTAAGTTTTGGTTTTTGATTTAATTCAAGGGAACTGCCGGTTCAGGCTGAAAAAACTTTGATTGATTGATTTTTATTTCGAAATTTCCTTCTTATATATCTTAGAAGGTTTTCTTATTTAAAAAATAAATTGGGCAACTCGATCGCCAAGCTAGCTAACGCGGCTGCGTCAGCAGAATTAGTCCTCTTTTACCATGTAGGCGGTTGCTGCCGCTGGTCACTGCTGCTGATACTGCGGAGTCGGTATAGCAGGGTACAATTCAGGGGATAAGTTGTTTAGCAGGGCATAATTAAGGGGATATTCTAGTCCAAAGGTACACTCGCAAAATGATTTCGAACTGTGATATTATCTCGACAGGATATTTTCCCCTCCCTCGTCGCCACTTTTTGTATCTGGCCTTGAGTAGAGGCAGGCTCAGGTGATTTCTTTTGGAGAAGGACTAATCCGGGTCACGGGTTTGAATGCTTTTTCCAGCTGCTGTTGTGTATATTTTGTATGCTGCCGATTTTCTTTACTAATGTCCGATATCGTTAAGTCATTGCCAAGTTCGCCGAACAGCGTCGAAATGGGATTTATGGTTTTTGCCGACGCATTGTTTATGATGATGTTTACATTTTTCATTTCCGTCTTCAATTATGAAAGCAGTGCATTGATACTGTCCAGTGCGTCATGTGTCAGTTTAGGAAATTGACTGATTATGGAATGATTTACTTTTATTTATGATTCCATGCTTTCGGTTAAAATTTTCTGGTGCTGGAGAAGTTTCTTCAGCTGCAGCCAGTCCATGAATTGTTCCTGGCATACTATGCATAAAGGCAGCATGAATGCACGCAGTAATTCTTCTTGGTTTCTACGAGTTCCTACGCAGACAGCGTAGAAGTATCTTTTGTACATTCCTGCGCTTTCCAAAGGAAACAAAAAACAGTTGTTGATTCCACACTTTTCCATAGCACTGATTAAAAGTAGTTACGCAGCGAGTATGTATTGTCAAGAAAAGATTAAATACACGCGGTAGCGCGACGGCCAAAGATTGTTTATAAATAAATAAATTGTTGCTTACGCACACTCGCGACGTTTTTAAGGTGTAAAAAAAAAAAGAATAAAAACACAAGTTAATTGCGGAGCGAAATGAAAATAACCACGCACATCGGTTTGGTTAACCACTCTCGATACAGCTTCCTTGCTGCCGCCGTGTTTTGTTGATCACCGGACCTTGAATACACGAAGCCCAGTTCGTTTCATAGTTTACTGAACGAACCAGGCGGAGCACTTAGAACACTTTATAATCTGTTTTTTTATACGATCCATACTGTAGAAGTCCACGGATTGCTCAGCTCCTTGTCAGTCGGTGGCCATGATGCTTCCGGAGCGTTCTGTCACATGATTGTGCCATCTTTCGAGGTTTTTACATGTCTGACTTTTAGTTTGCTTCTTTGAGTCTTTGAGGTCTCTAGTGTCGTTATTTTAAGAGGAAAGCCTCCTAACCAGTAGGTTATCACGTTCCTCACTCTAGAAAACCTACGTATAATTCTTCTGGTTTGCTTAGAGATTGCAGCAATAAACTACAAACCCTTCTCCTGATCAGAGAACCCCCGTTTGTCGGGTTTCGAGATACATCAAAACCTCTGTAATTTAGGTTAAGTTTTAGAAATTCATTTTTTACTGTTCAGATGATTGCGATTAAGTTTACTCATTGGTGACTCACGGTCGCCATCTGAACGCTGAAATCGAAGAAAGTCTTTGTAATAAGGATGCATTCCGAACCACTGTAATTTAGGTTAAGTTTTAGAATTATAGATTTTCTTGTCAGAGATTCAACAAACCACTGTAATTTAGGTTAAGTTTTAGAAATTCATTTTTTATTGTAAAAATGATTGCGTTTGATTTGATTGCTTTAAATGCAAACGAAGTTCGCGCCTCTGCAATAGGGCCGTCTCCGAGATCGGTGAATGTGTGCAGATATAAATTCCGAACCACTGTAATTTAGGTTAAGTTTTAGAAATTCATTTTTTATTGTTAAAATGATTGCGATTGATTTGGTTGCTTTGAATGCAATCGAAGCTCGTGCCTCTGCAATAGGGCCGTCTCCGAGATCGGTGAATGTGGGCAGATATAAATTCCAAACCACTGTAATTTAGGTTAAGTTTTAGAAATTCATTTTTTATTGTTAAAATGATTGCGATTGATTTGGTTGTTTTAAATGCAAACGAAGCTCGCACCTCTGCAATAGGGCCGTTACCGAGATCGGTGAATTTGATATAAATTCCGATCCACTGTAATTTAGGTTAAGTTTTAGAAATTCATTTTTTATTGTTAAAATGATTGCGATTGATTTGGTTGCTTTGAATGCAATCGAAGCTCGTGCCTCTGCAATAGGGCCGTCTCCGAGATCGGTGAATGTGGGCAGATATAAATTCCAAACCACTGTAATTTAGGTTAAGTTTTAGAAATTCATTTTTTGGGCGATAGAAGCCCATTAAAAAATTCTCTGTTCTGAAAGGCGACGTTCTCTAGAAACGCAATACGATGAGAAACTTCAGGGAACCAATTTGCTACTTCAGAAGGAATCGTCCGTTTGCTACTCATTCCTGGAAAACTGCTGTTTGGTGGAGGGAACACCAAGTTGAAACAATTATCACTACCAGTTTCAATGTTTGTTTTGACTTTGATTTAAACTCGGATCTATTCTGGGTTACATCACGTATTTTTGTTTCAATCCTGTTCGGTAACGTGTTTGATCTTTTGTAAAAAGACTGTTTCCAAAGTGTGAAGGACCGAGAAAATTGATTTCTTGGTATCCGCCAGGACGGACCTTTAAACGCACAGAATCTATCGACTCGAAAGTACGTGATGAAGTGTGTGGTTTATCGATTAATTTTGTTTTGTTATATACCGTTTGAACAAATTTAATTTAACCTATCTTAATGGCAGAATAAAACAGAAGGCTGGAGAACTTGGATGATACTGGCCCTACTCAATGTTATAATTCGTATCCTTTCCGATTTTTTTAGCTGCGCTATATTTCGCAACATATGTACTAACTATGTCCTGCCCCTCGGTCTGTTTACGTCATGATGATGGTGAACGTTTGGTATAGAAACCACTGTAATTTAGGTTAAGTTTTAGAAATTCATATTTTGAAAACTCGGATAATCTTCTTCAACCTCCAAATGGTGAAATCTAGCTCGTTAACGTTTTTAACATAAGAAAGAAAATTGGAAGCTCAGTTTTAATGCGTTTTTGCCGACAAGCACAAACCCACTGTAATTAGACAAAAATTTAGTAATTTATTTTATGAAACGATCCAGCTAATTAAGCAAACATTAGCAACAACAGCGATCTATTAAGACGCGTGATATTATCACTACGGAATATTATTTTTACGATTTGTGCTCCAGATAGTTTTAAAGAAAGCCAATGCAGTCACCGTAATTAGTAATGTTGTTATAGGGTTATATAATTATGCATTTGGTATAGATAGTAATAGCTACCTTTACTGCTTAACAGCTGTTTCTCTTACTTGGTTGGTGTGGCTGCTACTCTGGTTTTCTAGTTGTTGCTTAGTTGCTGTAGCTGTCGTTGTCTGATCTGCTGTTGGATTTGTTGCTGCTTCTCCTGTTGCTGGATCAATCTCTGGCTGTACTCTTCGTCGTCCCAGTTTTCCAGTTCTTCTTTTACCTGGTTTAGCATGTTATCTGCTATGCAGTCGTCCATGCTTAGTGGGGTTTCCATTTCTTAGCACGTGGATTCCAAAACTGCCAACATTTGGCCACCTATTTTGAGTTCTTCGGCTTTTTTGTCGGACATTATGCCTTTATTTGTGGAGATAACTATTTGTCCGTGTTCTCCGTTTAATTGTTTTTTCACTGTTTTAGGAAATTAGTTAGTAATAAAAATTTTGAATTCAAACGAATTCGTAGTCAGCCCGATTGAACCACCGATTTCGCAGTAGTAGTGGTTGTCAGGGGTTTTACACCACCTGGACCACTACGTGCGGCACCTGGCGTGTTCTTTAAAACGTCGGAGTGCACGAATTTATCCGAAAAGAAAAAAGTTATAACAAAAAGAAAAATAAAAAGTTTGTGAAACGGATTGCGCACCATAACGAAGAAATAGTAAGAAAGAGCAAAAATTAACATTTCCCATAATTTGTATTTAGCGAAAACCAGTATTAACAAAATTAGATTACTCGTAATTATATTACGAGTACTCGGTTTTGAAATTGGAGCAACCGCCAGTATAAATACAACTGTGTATATGTCTTTGTGCATTATAAGATGTTCGACTATGCCCTTCAAAATTTTTGCGAGTGATATGATGTACTGAGGCTCCTTGCTGTCAGCAACGACGGCGGTGAGAGTTGCAAGCATTTGTTTTAGTGGCCCATCGCGACTGTGCCACTCCGCAGCAAACATCATAACAGCTATAGTGAGGCAAGTGAGTGCTACGGGATGATAGGTAATATTTGCAGCGGCGGCCATAAGCGACTGGAAAAACGAATCACCGACGGTCCGACCACCCCGAATGAGTGTAACACCCTGCGAGGTGAGTTTGCGCGTCGGCAAAATGGTTCCGGCGTCAATATCCTCAATAATGGCCATAATGTTGGAGAGACAATATGTAGTTAGTGAATATAGAATTTCGAAAATAATATACCAAGTTAATCGTCAATTTGAAGGTGTTCCTCGTAATGTCGAGAGAAGCGAATAGAAATGTAGATGCAATAAAACGAAGTAAGCATGCAAATAAAAAGAGCTATTGAAGGATCAATGGTCAATTGCCTTGAAAATGGGAAAAAATATGTTACCGGCATTAAAAGCAAGAATGAAAACAAATAGAGGCGTGTTTTATAACATACAAAAGAAAACAAAGCTGCGTACTCAAAGACACGATAAGTATAGTTAATTTCGAACATTCTTGTCATGAAGCGACCAACCATGTTACACAAAAACAAGACAGTCTTTTCACAAGCGCGCTCCACAAACCTTGTAAATTGTTCGGAATCTAAAGATTTTACGAGATACTCAATGAATAAAACAAGTGAATGCCAAATATCAGGTAGAACATCCCCAACGATAGACTTCAATTCCTCAAAGATGGGTCTGAGAATATTCACTATAAAAATCTTTAGTAATTGAAGCGCGTATTTTATTACGGAAACCAAAGTATTATGCAATAGCCCCTCAAACGACCAGCGTTTAGAACTACCCTCACCAACACGCTCACCAAAGATTTTGTGCGTTATGTTGTAATCGTGTTGTATAAAGTAATCAATGGCCTCAAAAGTAACATTGCGGTAATCTCCAATGGCCGAGGCAGCGGCCGACGGTAGCGAAAAGTTTAGGTGTTTAAGAAAGTAATCCATAGCCTCGTAGGTCCGCTGCATTATCTGATCTATAGTGGGCGAAGGCAGTTCAGCCTCAGAATCGGGCAAAGATTCTATAGGAAGAAACTGAAAATTTTGAAATTTTGTCGTTGTAGGATTACTAGAAACGTAAGTTATAACTCTATCGTCTGGACAAGTTGGTAAAACACCATACAAAATGTCCATACAAAAACGATATCCGTTGAAAACTATTGGAGTCTTGCAAGGGCGAGGTGGATAAACATCGACGACATGTGACTTATGGTCAGAATTGTAAACCTTAGACATCCCAGGGGTTGTTCCATTACAAAAATAGTCCTGAGTGTAATCTGTAATAATGAAAGGCAAAGGAAACGATGACTGCGAAAGACGAATAAACTCTGGAATCATGGGGTGATAGGTTATGGAAACCTCAATTTCGGCACAGTGCGTGAGCTTTCAAAAGCCCATCCCGGTCCGCAACCGACATTCCTTGGAAAGTACTGCATTGAAACAGTGGGTGATGGGATGAGCAAGCCACACAACGCCCCCCAGACGTTGGTACTGCACTAAAACTAGTCCTACTAGTGCTTTGCCTTGGTTTTAGTATTGCACTTGGCGGCATTTTTGCTTCAACTGTTTTGGCTGGCAACTGTTTTGGCTCAGCAACATCTCCCATGCCACTAGGTAGTTTGCTTTCGTGATTTTTAGGGGGTCAATCATGTTTTTTGGTTCACCTTGAAGGCATCCCTTCAAATAGTGAAACTTCTCCACCTCAGGTAGTTCCGTTTTCCAGTGTATAAGTGAAGTGAATAAGTCCCGAAAGCTCAACCAGTCGTCTATCTCACCGTTAAAAGTTTGTAATTTGATCTGCGGAAGCCGCACGTTATCAAGTGCACCCTCAGTTGCCGACTCATTAACACGCGAAGTCCTTTCTAACACTGGCTTTTCCCTTTCCCTTACTTTTTCCATGAGGAAGCCTTTCCTTCATAATAACGGTTATTAAATTCTAGCCTTTCCTTGTCGTAGGCTTCATCTTCAGCATCATAGTCCTCGTGGCATTGAATTTCCACAAGAACCTCACTGAACCTTTTCCACAGCTCATCTAATTTTTCCAGTCGAACGTTTATTTTGCTTATCGTTGCGTCTTCCGGAAAGCTCTCGATAAACTTCCAAATATCCATCATGGAAGTCTGTATCTCCTTAAGCTTAACGGACAAGCTTTTCAGTGATGGCGTCTTCTTTGTTGCTGAAGCGGTCGACGGCATGGTTGAATGACGTTACGCGCAAGGATAGCAGAGAAAGTATGGATGTTGTAATATTCCGCGAATTTGCCTAGCTTGGCTGGCATATACTGTGTAATCAACCCACCTGACAAACCAGGCAAATTTGCTTCAAATGAAACAATTGCCACGCCAAAATACCGCCTTGAAGCTTTATTGCTTCGATTTCTCGTAACGGCAGAAACGTTCAGTAGGAGGTGAAGAGGAGAAACACGTGGTGTAGTCTTTTGTATGAAATGCCTCGGCGGGGCATATACTGCACAACTCACCCGGGAAACCAAATGCGACTCAATAATGGTAACTCATTCACAAAATGCAATTTTTTTTTTTTTAAGGTGGCGGGGAAATCTGCAAACAGACACCTGAGAAGAGAACTCAGGGTGTGGGGATGAGACTAGGGGAGAGATGCTGGGGTAGTTACACTCGCCCAGACACCTACTGATCCCTGTCCCGACCCACTAAAACCCCTCCAGTCTCCAGCCCTGGTCTTCCCGGAACGACGGTTAAGTATTACGTCGGGGAGACCAAACTCGATGATCTTGTATAAAGCAAATTTAAACTTTCTCTGGCTTCGACAGAGACCGGATCGTTAACTCGATACGTCACGGGCATGATTGATTTAACGATACGTAATTCCTCAGATGCTTTATAAACGTGATATAAGAAGGTGGAACCTAAGAATCCTTCACTCGCAGGTATGTCAATGCTAGTTTTGGCAAGAAACTGAGCCTTGACAGCAGTATGGGTTAATTGCTGAGAAATCACTTCGAAAGGCAATTGCCCGACAGAGCCATTTCGAGAATCGGGAATAGGATGTAACGTCATTCGTGAATGCGAGAGCTTCATCTGGACGGCGGTCAACAGTTCGAACATAACGGGGATGACAGCGTTTTCGAACTCGAACCTGTCTAATGTGACACCCGCGCCATTCAGAAAACTTCTCTGTTCTGCGGACAAACGAACAGACGGACTATATCCTAAACAATTGTGATTTATCGGCTTTGTAGCCATTCTGAGTCCCTCTGGTAGGTCCCAAGGTTGAGGATTAACTTGGGCATGAGGGTGCGCCAGGTCCTGGAGTACCCTTTGCGCATAAACACCTGGACATGGATACGAACTGTACGCCCCCAAGTGATTTTCTATCTATCCTAAATAACCAGGAATTTCATATTCTTCCTCACCCACAGGTACTTGTCCGGTGACTAGGTCTGGCTTTACCATTCCAAAACTAATTTGTCGACCGGAAGGGATCTTCGTGTCACCAAATCCTGATAAGAATAAAGAGAAAGACTTGGGTACTGAAAACCCTGTCTCCGTCACCTGCGTCACAAAAGTATGTTCATCTGGGGTCACTTTGCCTCCACCTCGCATGTTAAGCGCTAACATACGCGCATACGTCAAAGTACCAATGAAATAATCATGAGCGCATTTCGGTACTGACTTTGCGTAAGATGGGTTAATACTGCACACTTCAGTGTACGTCTCCTCCTGTATTAACGGTAGGACTGTGGCTCCCGAGAATATTTTTTCTCTTGTAGCGGCGGCCATGAAGCTGCTGGATGGGCCGGGAAAGTAGGCCTTCTCTGACAAAGGGTCATTTGACAACTCTGTTGACGTCTTTGAGAGGAACTGAACTTGCGGCACCTTTCCTGGTGGTTTTGGGTTCACCACTGGGTTACCTACACTTGACTTAAGTATTCCCTGCTTCTTTGCTCCCTTCTTATCGGATCTCTTACTCCACGAAGCGGTGCTGCGTTTCGGAGCCGACGTATCTTCACTCGTATCTTCTGCCTGCGATTTGGAGATTTTCTGCAACATTTCCAAAATCTTGGCTTCCATTGTGGTGTGCGCTTGCTTGCGACTTTTATCTTGGGTTAACAAAATTTTCAATTAAAACTGAAAGCTATGAAGGCTACGTTTAAATTTTAAATTTTTAAAATGCAATATGTGATTGAGCAAATGTACGACTGCAGCCGGCTGGCCAAATTTGTTGAAAATAATGACGCAGGATTCGAAGAGGAAAAAATTCAATCAGGAGTGTATTTCTGAACGCCTAGCTTCGGTGACATATACTAGTAATGTTCACTAACCTGGACGAAAATGTTTTCGCGCTGCCTCTTCTCCACCGTGTAAGCATTCCCAACGCTAATGTTGGGGGTTATTGCCTTAAAATAGCACCAAACTAGCAGTTTTCCTATGACCGTTGTTCGAAATCCTCAGCTTGATTTGACCATCAGAAGTCACAGCAACTTGTTGGGTTGATTCGGCTCCGTGAAAAGAATGGAATTTCGAAAAGCGAGTGTAAGAATGATGATGTCACGCTTCGGCCGGACATACACACGAAACATGTAATATTTACCCGTGAAACTAAAATCCGCGCTGGTCCAGTGGTAGTCGAAGAACACGTGAAACTCCGTTTCCGCTTGGCAATAAATAAATTGTCACTAATATCCCATGCAGTACAGGTCGATTGCAACTAAATTTTCCGTGAAAATCGTTCCAACCGTCGTATAAACCAATTATTCCTTATTATTTCCAATTTGGCGAAGAATTTGCGGGAAAATGCCGATGCCAGTGGAGTTACTAAAATTGCAATGGCGAAACTATCCTTTGTTCTTCAAGGATATATGAAGGACAACCGTCGTCCTTTATGAATATGCAATGGCGCCAGAAGTTGACCGCTTGGCTTGGTTGCTTATACTTCCTTTAAGTAAGCTCCGTTGGTAATTTACCGGCCCAGGATCCGGTTCGAAGGACCACAATGTAGGATTACTGGCTGCTATCCATCCGGATGACTTCGATAGCGGTGAGGCAGTCCAGTCCTACATCGACCGATGCATAAGCGGAGGAAAGTTGGAAGGCTCTCTGGGCCAAATTACCAGCACACTATCTTCTATGACCACTCAATTATAGCACCATTCGCGATTACCGTAGCCGAAATAAAACGCGGCGGATATATTCAAACAGAATTTAAATAATTAACATTTATTCTTACGCATATTACTTATATTAAACGACTGATGAACAATAAGTAAAGGTGACGCGTTAGCCAGCGTCTCTTCTTGGCGATAATCTGCAATCGAACTGACCAGATTTGATTGTGCTCTGGACCTTTTAACTCCAATCTCCGCTTCTCCTTGTGAAGTTGCCCAGCTCCCATGCCAGTGATAGTATGAGAGTGCCACTCACGCTCTTATCGTGGCCGTCTGCTATCTTTCGGATTCAAATGATGATGACAATAGATCAGCACGTACGCTGCCAGTATGTGCCGAGTTCCCGCCAGCCTTCTCGCCCGTCGCTATCAGCCAGCCGCTCGCTGGGAGAGAATATCATTGGGTAGTGTGAAGTTGTGCAGTGGATCAAGCTGCGATCCAGGGTTCTATGCTCGGGTGGTTAGTGATACTCTCGTACAATATTGGAAGAATGGGTGCCGTTACAGCAGGGCATAATTTAGGGAATAATTTAGCCCAAAAGTACACTCTCAAAAATGGTTTTGAACTGTGATATTATCTCGACAGGATATTTTCCCCTCCCTCGTCGCCACTTTTTGTATCTGGCCTTGAGTAGAGACAGGCTCAGGTGATTTCTTTTGGAGGACTAATCCGGGTCACGGGTTTCCGAACTATACATGAGTGAATGGTTTTTTTTTTTCAGTTGCTGTTGTATATACTTTGTTTGCTGCCGATTTTCTTAACTAATGTCCGATATGGTTAAGTCATTGACAAGTTCGCCGAACAGCGTCGAAATGCGATTTATGGTTTTGCCGACGCATTGTGATATTATGACTGAACGAGAAGTGTTGGATGTAACATTTTTTCTTTAAAGTTTTACGCCGTTCTTAAGGGACGTGATACACATTGTTGAAACAACCTGTTCGTTTAATGTTACAACTTCAAATACTTTTATTGATCATTTTTATTCTAGATTGGAGTTCCTAAAATCTAGTTTCCTATCGCTTGATTCCAGTACAACAAAAGAGTAGGGGAAACATATCAAGCTCATGTACTTGTCATCCAATCGTGGGCTCGCTTGATGACGCAAACACGGTTGGCAAAAAGAGAATACATAACATACAAACGTACGCCGCAATTGCAGTTGGCTTGTATGTTATTTGTTTACTGTTCTGACTTTCACTCAGTGGCATGGGAAACTAGTGCATTTGGCGGGTCCATGTACTTGCATTGGCTCAGTTATGCAACATGTGAGGTTAGTAATAATTTATTAGTTGAGAATAAACATGACACAGATTACCTGTTGCACATGTAATTTGTTTGTATCTTGGAAAGGTTTGTTTGTGGGAAACAAAGGGACTAACTTGCTTTGGTTATTCTTAGAAACATGGGAAAATGGTTCTTGCGGATTTTCGTACCTATTTATGTTCTTGGGATATTATATCTCCCAGCTGGTCTCGAGGTACGATGCTGGCCTAACAAGCCAGTCGTCGTAGGTTCGAGTCTCGGCTCGGGAGAGACTGTTAGTGTCAGTAGGATCGTAGCGCTAGCCCCGCAATTGTCCTGTACACTTAACAGTTGGCTGCGAAGTCTGTGTATAATAAACAGAAGGTCGAGTTCCGATACGGAATGTAGCACCAAGGCTTTGCTTTTTTTTATGTTCTTGGGAAAGTTAGAAGAAATTTATGGGAGAAAAGGTTTCTTGGATATATGACAGGATCCTCTTGAAGGATCTTCATTGAGATGCACGACCGCTGTTATGTAGCTAAGCCATAGACTGAGATGATATGTGAAATAATAATATGTTTATTTTCTGAAGAAAGCCAATCTAATCACCGTAATTTCGAAGAAATTCTATAGTTTATCCTAGTTTGGAGAGGTTTTTGGGATTGATATGATCTTGAAACTAAATCAACAGTTTTAATTGATGGTTGAATTCGATGTTTTACTATTCATGCAGTTGATTATTATATAGTCTGCCTATGTTGTGTCTAGGTCTAGCCTCCAGGCTAGAAGTTTAGTCTAAGGGAAAGAAATTTTTGTCGAAGGACCCGGTAAAACTTTTCGAAACATGATATTAATTTGCTGTGTATTCCATTTAGTTTTTGGTAACTTTATACTTGTTGTTTGTATATTATTTTCGTTGAAACATTGTCAAAGATTAAGACATTATGAAACATATGATAAAAGCGTGAAACATTAAATAAAACATGTCACTTCAGTGGTCATGATGAGAGTAATTTGTATTTCCCGTCTTGACTTAAGCCTAGGCCCGGCTTAAGTCTATAATACAATTCAGGGAGGAGCCTGAACATGCATACATTGAAAGCAAGCATACGCAGCCCGTAAGACTACACATACCGTAACCAATCAAAACATCGATCAATGCATCGCCCGCAATAGCGCGCTTGCATGATCGAGATAGTTAGCGTCATCGGTGCGACAAGTGCATCCACGATGATTGAAAGAAAGTCATCAAAGCGGACCACGAAAAATGATCGCAATGATAGCTGGAAATTATTGGTGCATAATCGAACGTTGCCTAGTGCGCGCGTCAGCATTAAAACGCAGCGCCGCTAGAATCGTGTGAAATTATAATTTTGTTTGGTGCACAACGCGTGCACTTGAGGTTATTGCCGAAATTAGAACTGATGAGGATTGCGTCTATGGAAATTGATACTAAGAACAATCGATTTCGATTGTGGGAATCGGTTTGTTGGAATGTTGGCTTGGTATTAAGAAATCTGACTGTGGGAAAGTGTTTACGTGATGAAACTGGATATTTGGATGAAGTGTTTGGGACGGTTATAAAGTTTTGAGTTATAGACTCATAAACTTGGGAAATGTAAAATTGTTTATTTTCAGGATTATTTATGAGATCGTAAACTAGGAAAGGAAAGTTAATATAGTTTTTAATTATACAACAACAGGCTCAGGTGATTTCTTTCGGAGAAGGACTAACCCGGGTCGCGGGTTTCTGAACTATATATGAGTGAATGGTTTTTTTTTCAGTTGCTGTTGTATATATTTTGTTTGCTGCCGATTTTCTTTTTATAATATCCGATATTTAAGCATTTTGATGGTTACGTAGGCATCAAATGTGGCGTGGTTACCTTCGGTTTTGTATTGCCATTTCTTTGTCAATAACCATATCCTATTAGCTATTTCATTTGGGGTGCTTTTTCCAAAATCGCTCTTAAGCCTATGATTCTTTGTTATATTCATTTCCAAAGGCTTGATGTATTTGCCATATTGTATATTGAAATTCGGCGCCCTAGCTTGAATCATGCGGGGTGCTTTGTATTTACTGCTCTTCATCTTCTCAACCTTTGTGAATGGTTGAACGCGTGAATCTATAAGCCCATCACGGATCCATTGGTCGTAACACACTTGGTACACACGTCGCTTGGATCCAGGCCACATACTGTCAACGTACTGCTGGCAATTCCACAGCGTAGAGTGATGAACATACTTTCGCAAATGTCTGTATAAGCACTTGATACTATCTCGGTTATACTCTTTTAAATTTTCGGGCCGATGTTTGTTGGTATATGCAGCGAGGGTAGTATCGGAAGAGACTGGATAGTAGTACCACTCGCTTGGTTTCGAGCAGAGACGGGAAATAATGTATCTGCTTGCAAAACCTATAGTCACCAACCCGAAACTCATTGCAGCGAATTTCCCCCAATTGAACGGTTTGGGTACGGAACAGTAGGATATCCCGTTTCCCTGACTTTTAGATGCGTTCAAAGTGGTGGTCACTGGAATCATTCCGAGATAATACCATGGGTATCGAATATGCTTTCCTTGAATTAGATCATTCATATAATTTGCCGCTTCAATGGTGTCCGTTTCGGCTGTAATATAAGGTTTCTTGGTTAAACGATAAGATATATGTTTAGGCATTATTTGTTCCATTATTGCCTGTTTCTTAACTGGGTTAAGAAGATGTATCTTATCAAAGAAAGCCTCAGCCAATCTCGTGCAATAGGCTCCATAGTTTTCATCAAGAACCTTTCCACGTTTCTCCATTTCCTGCTCCAAAAAATGACATAATGCTATTAACTAGCGATAGATTCATATTACTCCTATTGATATAGTTATGGCGAACCAAGGTCGACTATATCAGATAGGGTTTTCATTACCAATTATAATACTGGCAACGGATTTGCTTCACTACATTTATGGTTATATCATTGACAAGTTTGCCGAACAGCGTCGAAATGCGACTCATAGTTTTTGCCGACGCATTGTGATATTATGACACACTGAACGAGAAGTGTTGGATGTAACATTTTCTTTGAAGTTTTACGCCGTTCTTAAGGGACGTGATACAGATTGTTGAAACAACCTGTTCGTTTAATGTTTGTGGGAGAAACTTTTTCTTGAATATATGACAGGAGCCTCCTGAAGGATCTTCATTGAGATGCACACGATGTGCACGACCGCTATTATGTAGCTAAGCCATAGACTGAGATGATATGTGAAATAATAATATGTTTTTTTTCTGAATAAAGCCAATCTAATCACCGTAATTTCGAAGAAATTCTATAGTTTATCCTAGTTTGGAGAGGTTTTTGGGATTGATATGATCTTGAAACTGAATCAACAGTTTTAATTGATGGTTGAATTCGATGTTTTACTATTCATGCAGTTGATTTTTATATAGTCTGCCTATGTTGTGTCTAGGTCTAGCCTCCAGGCTAGAAGTTTAGTCTAAGGGAAACAAAAATTTTTGTCGAAAGACCCGGTAAAACGTTTCGAAACATGATATTAATTTGCCGTGTATTCCATTTAGTTTTTGGTAACTTTATACTTGTTGTTTGTATATTATTTTCGTTCACCGAAGAGAGCTGACAGAAGTGGATATTCAACAAGTCGGTGAACTTGTTGCAGTATCTGGATTTTACTCGAGAGTTCATTAGCCATAAACATTTCGAGTTGAGGTATCCTGAATTGACTATACTATACTATACTACTTTATCAAAATGCATGATACTGGTAGAAAGCATACTGTCAAGGTAGTGGAAAAGAAAAGAACACCTGCGTCTAGGAGGTAAGATATTGAGATTTGGTTTCTAACTTTCCTCAATATGTGTAAGACTATTACCATGAGAAACAAAATAAAATTAGTTCCCCACACCATATAAAACAGTATATGCCCACACTCTACCTTGTTCCTGAGCTCCCTTTCAACTATCCCCTGAAACATGTTTCTCTCTTTACTTAGTTGCATCTTTCTCCATCCTCTCAGGAAAGAAGGTTTGAAACACAATTTACATACAATTTCTTTGTCAACTATCTCACAGGTTACATCCTCCGGATCTCCAGAAGCCTTTATGTCATCGCAAATTTTCCCCGCAGTCCCATTTGTTACAGTCCAATAACCCGAATTGACCATGACATGTAATTGGTGCCCTTGTTTAAAGCACTCAGGGTGATTCCATTGGAAGCAGCTCTCAGTGGAGGATAAAAAAGTTATCAGCAAGATGGTGCTTGTTTTTCCCACTGGTAACATGGTTTTTCTTTTCTGGGTTTGATTGTTTATAATAAATAAAATAGTGTGTTTTTACTACGAATGAAAATTCCGGGTATCTAAAATAGTATTCCAACGCCAGAGGCAACTAACTCTAAAGTTTGGCTGCCTTCCAGATGGTGGATTCTGATTAACACAAACTGCTAGGAGTCTTCATTGTTCCGCAATAGGAAGCACTAATTTCTTAATACGGAATCTTATTGCGTGGTGGTTTCCATGAAAGTTTCATGAAAGTGCAAACCTACTCGAGCATAAATCTTATTCCGCATACATTGTAGAACTTCAGTTTATTTTCTGAAGAAAGCCAATCAAAGCATTGTAATTTCGAAGAAATTCTATAGTTTATCCTAGTTTATAATAACTTAAATAAACACCATTCACTTTTATAAGATTATAACACATAAGACCTTTCTATTTGCTGGTCAAAACATCTCTGTTTATTTTATCCTTTAGTTTTTCAATCGGAGTACAAAATTCTTAATCTAGTTACATTGATGGGAGGAGTCTCTAAACGCATACTTATTGGAACTGGCTATGCGCAGCCAGTCGGACTACGCATACCAAAACAAAACAAACATCGGTCGCGTGCCGCTCCATATAAGCATGCCCGCGCGACCGAGATAGTAGTGAATCGGTGACGAACGAAATTGATCAAAGCGGAATCTAAAAGAATGATCATGACGGTTAGTGGATATTGGTTACGGTTCGAAATATAATTAGTGCATGCGTGGGCAGTAAGCACTTCTGTGGGAAATTATGGGTTTTGGACAGTGCATGCGGAGTGCACTTGGGTTTATTGCCGTGGCTTAAAGTGATGAGGATTGCGTCTATGGAAATTGATACTAAGAACAATCGATTTCGATTGTAGGAATGGATTCGTTGGAATGTTGGTTTGGTATCAGGGAAATCTGACTATAGGAAGATGTTTACGTAATGAAACTGGATATTTGGATAAGTGTTTGGGACGGTTATAAAGTTTAGAGTTATAGACTCATAAACTTAGGAAATGGAAAATTATTTATTTTCGGGATTTATTATTTAATTTATGGGATCGGTAATTAGGAAAGGGAAAGTTATTAGTGGGTTTATTTTAATTACATGACACTTTGACGTTAAAACATTGAATAATCTTTAGTTTCTTTTTTCGGTTTACAGGTTGGTTCTTACAGCTAAGTTTACGCTGCTTAATTCTAGTACTACGAACTAGTGGGAGAAAAACATAGCTTCCTCATTCACTTGTCATCCAATCGTGGGCTAGCTTGATGACGCCGCTACGATTGGTAATTTGAATACATAACATACAAACAGGCGTGCGCGGCTGGCGCAGATAGCTTGTGAGTTTGTTTGTTTATTTTGCAGTCATATGCGCACATCGCATTGGGCTTGGGATAGGTCTCGACAAGACATGGGATAGTGACATTGGATACTCTCACTGTGGCAGTAAGGCATTATGCAACTCAAGTGTATTAGCTTCGTTATGCAACTTGTGAAGTTGGAAATAATTTATTGGCTGGGAAGGAACGTGAACCAGACTGACTGCTGAACATGTTCTTCTGACTGGTGAGAAAGTTAAAGGATTTGTTAATCGTTCCGGGACTTGTGGGAACCTTGAGTGGTTTGGAAAGTATGGTTTGTGTGGGAAGCAAGCAATACTTAGCTTTGGCTTTTTTTTGAAACATATGAGAAAAAGGTAGATTTCGTCGTTGATTTATGGTCTTGGGAAAGTTATTTGGAAGTTGTGGGAAATTCATAAAATTCGTAAAATTCACATCTGGGGTATACCATAAGTTTAACCGTCGTCGATAGGTAGTTCGGATTTCATCGAAGAGTTCCCGTCCGCTGGGTAGCGTAGGTTCGTTTGAAATGAAACATTCCTGTCTAGAGAGTAAAATCAGAATGACTTTATTCTCGCTTACATTTTGTTACAAGTCTCCTACGGGAGACACCTGAAGCGCCGTTCTATGTAGCGGTCATATACTTGCTATGTAAATCGACTTATCTGTGATCGACGTGCATGCGAAAGGGGCAGGGATAGCATTCGAAAAGCCATCGCTGTACGTATGGTAACAGCGAGGTTCGATCGTTTTTAATGCGACACTTTCTTTTGTTGCAGCTGCATAAGTCATACTAGTTTATGCTCTATAAGTCATATGCTATATATGCTCTATAGGTCATACTAGTCACGCTCTATAAGTCATACTAGCATAAGCCATAGTAGTTTATGCTCTAAAGAAAGTCAATCCAATCATTGTAATTTCGAAGAAATTCTATAGTTTATCCTAGTTTAAAGAGGATCTCGAAGGTTGAACAATAAAATGTCATAGAATCATCACAAAAAGTTATCCTTCCAAAATTGCATAATTTATACCAGTTTGACGTTTATTTCTGGAAATAATACGTTAGAAAATAATAATGTAATAGAGTACGCTCAAAACAAGAGCCACAAAAAAGCTTAAATGCTAGTGCAAACAATCTGGACTCGATGTATAAGCAAGCGTTTTTTTATAAAAACAAACCGTGTCGTTAACTTTTAAAAAGTCTTCCTTTGTTTTTTCATTTATAGTTTTAATGATTAATAATAAGATTTTACGATATTTTCCAATATTCCAAATATGTATTCAAATTATAGGAAAGTTAGGGAACTCACTATGAAACTTTTTGTCAACCATACACCTGTGGAATTTGTTGGATAGATTAGACTCGAAAATTCAAGCATTTGTATTAAAAGAGCAAAATGGTTAGAGAGCACATTAAATTCATAAAACGATTTGGTTCTATTTTTCATTGTCATACATTAGTTTTAATTCTATAGGTCTATAAAGTTTGTACAATTAAACTACTTCACAAAGATACGATGTACTAAAAAATAATAAAAATTAACCATTACTGAATTTAACCTGTTTATGAAACCTCAAATATCACAGCTGTCCAGCATCCGTTCTGCCTCCGAATCGACGAATGAAGATTCAACATGAAAGGGCAAAGCGGTGAGTAACCTCGAAAAAAACTGTGCCCGAGTTCATAATTAATCATGTTCCCCATCCTTCTGACTGCACTTCTCAGGTCAGTACCAAGTTTTTGTGTATTTGGTTTCCACATTCCACATGGACGGATTTTTGACGATTCCAACCCCCCTCCCCCCCTCCGTGGACAATTGCCAATATTAATTGTAGAAATTTTGTATGAACCGTGGAAATTTCTCAAAACACCCCCGTCCCCTATGCTATTCACGTCGAATGTGCATGTCCCCTTAGATGTTTACACTCAAAAACGAATAATGGTGGTAGAATTCTTCTTAAGGTAAGTACATATACTAAAGCACATCGTAGCACTGTCTCATAGTTCAGTTAACACCCACTACTTCTACTGTTGCAACACCAGAGGAAGCATATGTAATTCGAGCGTTCCTAGCCAAGATGGACGCTTTCTTCCTTGCTGAACAAAAAACTTGACCAGATCGGTACAGCCTCATGAAGTAATACTAAATAAAGTTGATATTCGCTTATATTACGTAAAAATGAGTGAATAAGGCCATTTGGAATATCCGAGTAAATATTACTAACTCCAAACAAACTCTATTTCAGTTGTTTTAGGGCAAACCAACCAAAAAGTGGGTATCTGTAACGCTGATACCAGAATCAATGAGTGATAGACGAACATTTTAAGCAGTTTGACAGCCAGACCAATCCCTTGAGTTACTCAGTTTTCGACATTTTGCATTAAAAACAACAAAAGTAAATGTTACTCAGCTTAGGATAAAATTAAAGGAGCGTGTGAACTGTCACGCGAATTTCTTTATTCCACTACGCCAGAGCCAACGAAACGACTTCGCGATTTACGACGCAAGTAAGAAAGAGATACCACATAATAGTTTATGGACTACTAAGCACGTGCGGTGGCGGGTTGAAACTGACTACATTTAGGGTGCTTTCGATATTTTTGGTTTACACTGTTTCTGCTAACCAACAGTGTATGAACTGCGTTTTGTTCAACAACTTTTCGAAACTTTTTCATGCATCAGACTGTGAAAATCAATATTTAAAATATTAATCATGTTTTTGAAACTATATATGATGAACGAATGCAGATTTATTTCATAAAAAGCGAGAAGAATCCGAAATAAGTTAAAAAAAAATGAAAAGTTCAAATAAATCCAGAATATATCTTTAAATAAATTCAAGATTCATTGAGCAACCATTATCAAACAAACTAATTGCAATTGGGTTGTTTAGCTACTCATGGATTTCTGGTTTTTGTATATCAACTGAAAGAGTGTAATTTTTTTAGCAAAACGTGATGTTTTTAAATGTTATATCATTGTCTTCCGATTTTGAAATGAAGAAAAAAAATCTCTCTAAATCGCTACAATGACAGTTGTTTATGGGCGAACATACATAAGACATACACACCAAATTTTCATTTCTGGAAACCAGCAAAATTTTGCTGATTTATGGTGTTTCCAGCAATCTGTTCAGCAAAATGAAATTTGCTGATTATTCAGTAATGCTCAATTCCATAAAAGTGACAGATCGTTTGCTGCATGTTCAGTAAAACAAAATACAAATTGCTGGTTGTCAGCTATGACAATTTGCTGTACATTCAGCAAAGCATAAATCAATTTACTGGTTAACCAGTTAGTTCAAGGGAACCATGTTTCCCTTGGGCACCAGCTTCCATCCGCCATCGGATCATACACACTTAGTTTCTTTTACCGAAAACAGCAATCTTTTTAACGAGTTCTCAACAGCTGAGCCATCAGCAATCTGTTCAGTAATTCATTTGCTTGACGAGTGTTCGGTAATTTTTCATTCTCGCTGAAATGACAAACATAGAAGATAGCACAGTAAAAATTTACAAAGTGTTCATCAAAAATTGCTACATAAGTCGGTATTTACAATGCTGACTATTCGTCACGAATTACCGAGCGTTTTGTAAATTTACAAAGCTGACGATTCGTCAAAAATTACCGAGCGTTCTGTAGACGTACAGCGAAAAGAGAAAAATAAATACGACCATTGTGAAAGCTGCTATTATAACCGTTGAATAATTTTATAAAGGTATTTCGGATTGTTTGGATCGATTATACTGGTGCTCCCAGCACATTCAAGTAAAAACTTGATACGTTTAATGTTATGATGAATATAGGCTTTTCATTGCAGGCTTCTAGTAAACTGCTCTCCTGTGGTGGAAAAATTTCCATATGCTGACTGAAATGATTTGCATTATCTCAATCATAATAGATAGAATCTTGGGTGAAATCATTGTTGCGGATGTGCCATGATATGAAACATTCAACTAAAACACACAAATACGTACATATTTGATAAATAACAACTTACTGAATAGATCGTGTACTTCCACGTCGTTTCTTGTAGATTTGAAGGTAAGATATCCATTTTAATTTTTTTTTAAAATCACACGCGAAACACTTTAAAAACTCAACTTCGAAACTCTTTGAATATTTGCAAAATGACGGACTTTTGATGTTTCGTTTTGACAGATGCAGAAAAATTGCCGAGCAGTATAGTAACAAACATCAAGAGTTCAGTAAATCAATTGAAGGGTTTTCAGCAACACCTAGATAGGTGCTGACAGATCGTCAAATATTTACTGAACTTTATGAAAGTGCAGAACATACTTTAGTTTACATAAAAGTCAGCAATGTTTTTTGCTGAGCTCGTCAAGTGCCTTTTGTATAACGGTAATTCGGTAAAAACTTCAACCGACATCAGTATTTTTGAGGAAATTACAAAATGATCAGTATTTTTCTAAAGTTACTGAACATGGCCGTAATAAAAATTACTGAACAATTAAAACGAGAATAAGTGTGTAGCCAAATTACTGTTGAACTAGAGATGTATGATATTCATTCCAACTTTTAAGTTCATCTAGCCTAACAGTGACTTAGCTATGGTCCCATATCCACTATCAGGAGCTTAGCGATGATCCCGTACCAGCTTCACAGCGATTTGGCGCGTTTTACTAATGACAGCTTGACGTTTAATTTTTTGACACCTCAATTCTTTCGCTGGATTCCAGCAAACATTCATTTACTGTTTTCTGTTCAGCAAATAGTTTTGCTGTATTTTCGCGAATCACTGAATCGATTACTGATTTTCAGTAAATTTATCAATAAAATACTGGTTCACAGCAAAAATAAAATTACTGAACGAAATTCAGTAAATTGTAGAACTGAATTACAGCAAACTTTAGAAAAAAATGCTGTGATTCAGTAAACAAGTGGTTTGCTGATACACTTTCAGCAATGTACTTTGCTGAACTATAAAGAGAAACTTTGGTGTGATACGTAACACTCAGGAAGAAATCTTCCACAAAAGTTGGTACAAAATGAACTACTCGAATGGCACCATACTCTGAATAAAATCAATGTTTGAGTTGTTTCTGATGACAGTGTACCTGCGCAGCCCTGCATTTGTTTCGTTCCTAATCGAAAAATGCTGCATTGATTTTGTAAATAATTTTTTGACAGTTCCTTATGGAATTTTCTTTGGGACTCGATGAAGCCGAGAAAAAGAAAATTCATTTTGTTCATTATTTGTCGAGCAGTTGAACAGGATGAGGTACGGAGTACTATGGGGCAACGTGTACCAGAAAAAAACGCCAGTGTTACGTATGTCTTATATATGTGGTATAACATCGATTATACAAAAACGTCAAACCTGATACGAAAACATCGAACCAAATACCAAAACGTTAATGTCGGTCTTGATTGTTTTCATTGTTTAGCTGTTTCGGTTGGGGCTTAGCCCTTGCGCTTCCTAGGTAGACGCGGTAGACACCGTACATCTGGGTATTATCGAAAAGTAGGAGGTTGTATCCAAGACACGACCGCATAACTGAAGTAGAACTACGCACACTATTTACTAATGCATTGTTGTAGGTGTTTCATTAATGAGTCATAAAGTCTACTAATGCTTGCTTTGTGCTGCTTCAACAGTGGGGGAATAAAGACAGTGGAAACACGAGCTGTAGAAGCTGTTTCACATTCTGTAAATTAGACGGCTGCTACAGATTTAAATTGCTACTATCCAGCACAGATTGCTCGCTTGAGTTGTCAAAAAATTATTAACCTTCAAATATTTGTTTATTGGCCTTGAGAAAGGCATTTTGCTGCTCAAAATTGGATTTGCTGATGGCAGCCTTTATGCTGCCTCAGTAGTGGGGCAATAACGACAGTCTGACGACACAAGCTGAGAAGCGAGAAGAACCGCGCTGCTTCTGATATATGGTGACCAACCACCAGGCAAGTGATTTGTTTGATTTAAAGGCAGCCACAGGCGCAACCCGCTGCTATCCACTGAAATCCGCTGTCACTGAGTGCTGATATCTGCTGCTACTGCTGACAACTAACCAACTCACCTTCCGACTAATGAATGTAGCAGCTGATTTTACCAGAAACACTCTTTTATAACCGAAGGTTGCTACGAAATACGTCTGTTCGGTTTTACTGACTTTTGTACACAGCGAATAAACACCGATGGTGCTCTCACACACGCAACGATTTTAACCCGTATCATGTTGCGGTTTCTAACATCAAGCGATTTCGTTTGCTCGCTGTTGCGTGTTGCATCATGTTGCAACTGAGCAGCTGGGAAACGACGAACTTCTGTTCATGCTGTTTGATAGAATCGACTTCATATCAGTTCTGCATAGTCGAACTAACTGCCTTTGTGAATGCTTTCTAACAGGGCAGTTTGTTATTCAAAATCGGTTATGCTGATCGCAGCTTTTGTGCTGTCCCAAATGTGGGGGTATCAACTAAATAAGGTAAAATTAGACAACTACAACAATTTGAATACTAGGATCCCGCAAAGAATGTTTGCTTGTGTTGATGCCAGAAAATTATCAACTTTTAATTACTTGTTTATTTGCCTTGAAAAAGGCATTTTGCTGTTCAAAATCGGTTGCTGATCGCTAACCTTTGTGCGGCTCTCACGGTGGGGGAATTAAGATACACGGACAACATGCACTGTGGAAGCTATTCCACATTTAGTAAATTAGAAGGCCGCGACAGATTTAAATTGCTAGGATCCAGCTCAGAACGCTTGTTTGCGTTGTAAAAATTATTAACTTTCTATGACTTGTTTATTTGCCTTGAAAAAGGCATTTTGCTGTTCAAAATTGGATTTGCTGTTGGCAATCTGCCCCAACAGTGGGGGGATAATGGCAGTCTGGCGACACACGCTGAGAAGGACCGCGCTCCGGACCGGACCGGACGGTCCAGCCAGCTAACCTTCCGACTAATGAATGTAGCTGATTTTACCAGAAACACTCTTTTATAGCCGAAAGTTGCTACGAAATAGGCCACGCCTTTCCGTTCTGTTTTCCCATGTAATTTTCTTTAGACGAATTATTCCACAATTCGTATTTGATTTTTGTATCCAGCGAATAAACACCGATGGTGCTCTCTTGCACGCAACGATTTTAACCCGTTTCGTATAACGGCTTGTAATCAAGCAAGCGATTTCGTTTGCTCGCTGTTGCGTGTTGCATCATGTTGCAACTAAGCAGCTGGGAGACGACGAAATTCTCTCCATGCTGATTGATTGAATCGACTTCATATCAGTTCTGCATAGTCGAATTAACTGTTTTTGAAAATGCGTTCAACCAGTGCAGTTTGTTGCTTAAAATCGGTTATGCTGATCGCAGCCTCTGTGCTGCCCCAACAGTGGGGAAGATTAGGTAAATAAAGTAATTTTTTTACCGCGACAGAATTTGATTGCTAAAAATCAGCACAGCATGATTGTGTTATTGCCAAAAATTATTAACCTTCAATTACTTGATTATTCGCCTTGAGAAAGGCATTTCGCTGTTCAAACTCTGTGAAAGCTGTTTCCGCATTCAGTAAATAAGACGGCCGCGACAGATTGTGTTTTCTTGGATTCAGCACAGAATGTGCTGTTGCCAAGATAAAGCAAAACTTTATTGCGGGCAGAAGGCCGAAGCCCTTAACTGGCAAATCGAGACGTTTGGTGCTACCTCGCTGCTGCTGTGTACTGTGATTTGTGTACTGGCGCAACCCGCTACTGCAGCTAACTAGTTATACTATTCTGTCGACCTTTTTAGGGAAAGGCAGCGAGTGACCAATCAGAGGACGTAATTTTCGTTTAAACAAGGCTTGACAATTATCAATAATACAATAGTTTGCATAATCAATCAACAATTTTCCACATTTGGGTGGATGCGTGTATAATTTTCCAAACAATTGCTGCAAAAATGAAGGAAATCGGTTGAAAACAATAAGCATTTAAAAAGGGACGTATTTCGTCCCCTTTTCGTTAATAGTTTTCCTATTTACATCCCTAAGTGGTAGGCTAAAGAAAAACGTAGTTCTACGCCAAAAAAGTGTAATCTAAGTCTAGAACCTCTTCCTAATTTTTATATAAGCTGAATAAACGGAACGGCGAGATTTTCGTATCTACAGCAAACACAAGCAAGAAAACAGAAAAAAGCAAAAACATTAGAATTGACGTTTCTATGTTGTACTCGTTGTTATTAGAGACTTTGTTATAAAGAGATACGCAAAGAGAAAAGCAGTAAATATATAACCCTTTGCTAATATTTTATTTTAAACAATTCTGGTAACCACATTTATTTACGCACTAGAAAGTGTAATGAAATTTCGAAACTTTGTAAGAATATATTACTGAGTTTCAGTGCTTGTTCATACAATTATGATAATTTCCAATGCATCACTCATAACATGAGCATGACGAACACATTTTTCGTTGGAACCTTAATTGCACGTGATTCACAGAATTTAAACTGATCGCAACACACATCTGTACGAAAAGTAACACGCATGAGTTTGTTTACTTTGCACACTTGGAGCCTCGATTTGACGGTTCGCTTGGAGTTTTCGACCTCACTCTTTGCGTATCTGTTCATAACACCGTCTGTAGTTGTTATAACACAGAGAACAGACATTCATGTTCATATAAAGAAATTTGAAAATCGTGTGTAAAAATTTGAATCAAAATGCGTTAAACGATATCTGTCATGTGGTGCCCCAGTTAAGAAAAAACCTTGGTGCTACATTCCGATTCGGAATATGACCTTCTGTTTATTTATACACAGACTTCGCAGCCGACTGTTCAGTGTATAGGACAATTGCGGGGCTGGCGCTACGATCCTACTGACACTAACAGTCTCTCCCGAGCCGAGACTCGAACCTACGACAACTGGCTTGTTAGGCCAGCATCGTACCTCGAGACCATCTGGGAGATGCACCCAGCAAAGATAACTAGAACAAGATACCTAACTTCCATATTTTTCATACATTTTGAACACGACCGATTTCCGACGGTTAGTGCTGCCATCTGATAACCTAAATTCTCATTAAATTGTCACTATGAGCAAAACCGATTTATCGTGCATATTCCGTCATCGATCGTTGAGCTGACCAAAATTGTATATGAAAAAGGTGTTGCAGTTTGGTCAGCTCGACGCTTAAGATAACGCGCAGATTAATGATTTGTCGTTTTTTGCACTTAATGCTATTGCCATATTTTTTGCACTTCAAAGTATGCAAGAAAAATGTGAAATTGCCTGTCAGAGTGGGGGTTTATTTTGAGGGACTATATTTATTTCCAGGGCTCATTCTAGCAAAACTTAAAGTTTGATATGTCGCAAGCCAGGGGTCAGAACTATTGTGCATATGGTCAGGTTCACCGGGGCACCCGATTTTTGCTTTATTAACCTCGGCAAGAATGGAAAACTTGGCTGTAGAGCGTGCTCATAGCGGTTATCAGGAAGTTCTGATGGTACGTTTAATTTTAAATGATGCGCCGATTATTCTTGGTTCTTCCGGAAAGTTTCATGTTTGAGAACTAAACATTCGTACACATTGTTATCACTTTTCGGATGGAAGCACCGCACAGTCGACCACATGGATACTGAAAAAATTGTTTCACCTTTCAGCAGTCATGTCTTGGCGTTGTCTTGAGTTGATTTTGACATTAAATATACATCATATTAACAGTGTATAAATTAGTTCGACTTTTGCTCATGCGCAGCGACAATCATGTCCGATGAATTCTGCAAGAGTCAGGTATCTTGTTCTAGTCATCTTAGCACCCAGTTACACTGCATAAATATTGCTGTATCGATATTTTATCGATATCAGTGCTTGGTTTGTAAGTGACAGAAGCGCCACATAGCGGAAACATTACCACTTAGTAGTAAATGACGGTTGCAAGTTTTACACAACTTTTGAAAAGGAGATGAACGTCTGTTCTGTATGGTTATAAACCATAGCACATTCCCTCGGATTTTTCTCGATATTCTCATAAGATTATCTAATCCCTAGATAAGTAATGTCGCTGGCGTCGCTGGATTTTTACAGGTTATGTATAGAGTTGATCTGCTTGGGAACGTAACGTCAAACGTCGTTACACTGAACGGAATCGTCGAGTCCTTATTAGAGAATTTATTATTCAGAAGAATCAGACGGGTGAAATTAAAAAGTCATGAAATACTCGATGCACTAAAATTCACATTAAATAATATGATTCGCTATGCACACTTGTAAAAAATATCATCAATGAAAAATTTTGCATTTATATTTTCAGTGATAGTTGTCGATAATTTACAACATGAATTAAAGCACATATGTGAAAGAAAATCATCCATGTCAGCCCCATCAACCCAACCCATTGCCGTATGGCATCACCTGACATCTGAACTTGGATTACAACTTAACAATTAAACTTGATATTTTGAACGATTAAACTATTAAACAACGCAACCCAGTTTGTGTTAATTGTACGCGTAGTTGCTGAGTAATTGAAGGTCATTTTTCGAGGTAAAATCTGATTACTCTCCGCCGGGAATGGGTTAGGGAAATCATATACAAACATGAACTGTTTTACGATTCAGTTTCACACCGTTTCACTTTCGATGAGCTCATCCATAATCGTTCCCATAGTTAATAACAATCATTTTAACTGTTTAGTGTTACTATTATTTGTTTGAACTGCGCCAGCAAAGGGTAATAATCAGTTTTAAAATGATATACAATCGTTAAAAGCTAAAGTCAAGCAATGATAACTCATTTATGTGCGAGCAATTTGGTTCAGTGTAGTCTGCTTTTTCCGAGCCATTGGCATCTCTATACCGAGTAACAGTGAATGACAATGAACGCATGTCATAGGCTCAAATTAATTTGTGCCCGCTGTCAGCAGTAAGATAAAGATGTATGAAAAGAGGCGGTAATATGCTATCTCGTTTACACATATGTTGAAATGTTAGCCCTTGAAACATAGCGCGATGCCATAGGCGTGGCTTTTTCTTTTGGCAGTTTTTGCCCATAACAAGGCATAAAATAGAGGTAGGTCTACTAGATCATGATTCTCAAAGCAGTTTTCAAGTCGAATCGCGACAAATCGACTCTAGTGCTTGGGATCTTTTGTGCAACATGATTTGCCTCGAATACAATGGGCACACTAGCGACATTACTTATCTAGGGACTAAATAATCTTACATATTCTCAGACATATAACATTAGTTTCACTGATATTTTCCAGCATTCAGCACAAAAAAGGGATCATTTAAATAATTCATAACGCGCTCAGGGATGGAGGGGGTATTCAGCGGAGCGTTACATTGCGTGTGGCGAACATGTAAAATTTCGTTACGTGGGGGTGGGTGGGTATTGAAAATTGTCAAATTCCGCGTTATGTAATATTTTTTTTTTTAATTAGAAACAATTTTAATTATAAAATTTGTACCTATTTGAATGGCTTCAAAAAAAAATTTTTTTTAGGGGGCTTAAGTATTTATGATAAATATTAGAAAGTAATGAGTGTGTGTGTGTCCAATCACAAATGGTGACTTCTCAACACTGTTTTTGTAATATTTGAATGGCTCCAAAGTGCAATGTAGATAAACGTAGCTCTGAAATCCCAATGAAAAAAGTGCTCGATCAGATATGAAACCAAACAGTAAAGGTCTCAGCAAAAACATCATATCAAGAAGACTGGCATCTCTGGATCCATCCCATATAAATGACACGCGTCAAATCAAACAGCGAACTCCATCTATCAAAGGTGAAAGTTTGCTATGAAAGTGCTGGTAATTACATCGCTGCGAAGACAGAGTGTGCGCATGTAGTAATCCAGTCTGTGCGTTCGGCTTGCGCTCGCATCGCCAGCACACACACTAGCATGCGTCAGTTCCACGTTTTCTCAACAGACTGCACTGCCAAAACTGCGCTCAATCTCAAGTTCCCAGTCTTCTTGATATGATGTTTTTGGTCTCAGTTAAAAAATTTTCTTTTTTATTAGTTATAAAGAAATTTCTCTGCACGTGAAGAATGAACAATTTGAAAGTGGTAGACCCGTATCGTAAAACTGGGTGGATAGAAACAATGGGGAAAATAGAAACATAACTTCTGAGTTAGGAAAATGTTATTACAAGTCTTTAAAAACATAATAACAGGAGGATTGTGTGCAAAGCCACGACTGCAGGATTGAAGTAGAATACTTTTACAAGACAGATAACCCGGCTGCTTGCGTGTCAGTCATTTTTCTAGTAAATAAACGTTGAATACTCAGATCAATCGAATTTTGCGCTTCAACAAGGATTGACCATTTTCAATAATATTGGAAGTTGCTTGTCATGGTTGGGGCTTGACAATTTTTAAATTTTGAGGTGAATTTTCTTTCAGATGTCGTACCAATGATTGAAGAAAAAGTGAATTCAGTACGTTTTGAGACACGGAGATGAAGTAAAATTTATAACTTTACAAATTCAAAAATGTGAATTAACTCATTAGAAAATAATAACTCTACGATCAAGTTTTTATTTCACCCTGAAAAGGACAATTTTTTGTTCATTTTACCATCGGATAAGATGCCGATCACATCTTTGCGTTATCACTGACAGGAAGAATAAAGTATTCCTTGTGATAAAGTAAACAATGAAATACTGATATAACACTCAAAACTAGACGGCTCACGTGTTGTCAAAATGAGTCAACTTTTCATTGAATGCATTTACTAGTGCCCACTATCGCACAGAGACAGCATTTCACTAAAGTGCCTCACTGCATCATCCGCTATCGATGCTGAGATCCGCTGCAACTAGTGCGCTATCCATTGATACGTCACAGCTGTGACCGCTTTCCGCCATCGCTGATATCCACTGCACTGCTAGTGCTGCTGCTAAGGGAGGACAACTGTCTGTACTTAAGGAAACTTTGTTCGAAAACTGAACCTTGTAGAAAAACTGAACTTTGTAGAAAACTGAACTTTGTAGAAACGGAACTTGGTAAAGGCATTCTTTTCTTCTGATCACTGAAAGAACATTTCTTTCCAGTTTGAACTCCTGGACGGGATTAATTTATTAAAATAAAACTTACTCCTAGATCACTTCTTAGATTCTAATTGTTCTATGTATGTAATATGTAAATGTATATTGTTGCGAAACAGAGACAGAGTTCGATAACGCTATTGATTGGTGCTACCAGGCACTGATCCCACACGCACACGATCACACCTACGATCATATAATATCGATTAGATCGATTCTTATCGACACCCGGTAGCATCCATAGAATCGCATCTCAGCCTGAGTAGAACGATAAAAATGTGATAGATATCAGTCTCGAATAAACCTTTATATGAAACGGTTGTGACGCCTTAGATCTCTCCACGTCCGAATAAAGGCTGGGTGCCTCCCAGCAGTGTAACCGTGCAAGTTTTTAGTTCCAGTATATAGCACCGAAAATCCCGACAGTGTGGCCGCTCTGATCCGGCCCAAGTTTTAGTAATAAACATTTTGGTCCTTCGAGCCGGATAGGTAGACCGTCGGATCGGGAATTCGTGCTGAAACGTGACACGTGGACATTGTAAACCCGCCATCGCGCGTGATGTGAATACGTTCGACCTATGAAAAGGTCAAAGAACAAAGAGAACAAAGAACTTAATCAAGTGGTGACAGTGTAATCCAAAGTGAGTGCTTTCTAAAAATGATTACTGAATCATCATCGGCGTCATCGGAAGCTGGAAACTTGAATCATCTGTAGGAAGCTACAAACCGACGCGCGCAGATTGCCTGGATAATAAGAGAGAAGTCGCATGTGCATGTATATTATTTGTTAGTGGCGTTGCATGTGGTATCCGCCATTGCGGAAATTCTGATGGTTACTATTGAGCTAAATAAAATTATAATAGAATAAGTTGCTTGCGAGTTTTCTTTTGATTTGTGTTGGATTTTGAGTGTGAGCTCTTCATTCACTGATTGACGATTTCTGGAAATTTCGCTGGCATTTGTTGGTCGGTCTTGTTCGCTTTCATGAATTTTACTGTCAATCGTTGAGGTCGCGCGCGTGAAACGATTCGCTGTCAATAGTGCGATTATTGCAAGTGTTAAGATGCCAGTTTCAACACTTCGAGAGCTCCAGATGCAGGAGAGGCAACTTCGGAATACCCTAATGATGGTGAAGCAGTTTACCACAGATTACTGCAAGGAGAGAGATGAACTTCAGATCGATGTCAGGCTGGCTATGGTAGAAGAGGCGTTGAACAAATTCTACACTGTGCGAAGGAAAATTGAAGTCTTAACAGACAGTGATGATTTGAGCGAAGTAACGGTTGCAGGAAAAGAAATACGCCTCGAAACTCACTTCAACGAAAATTCAACTGCTTTGTGGGAATTTGAAAATCTGTATTGTGAAATAAAGGCCAAACTGATGAGTTTCAAACCCAACCGGCAAGAGCTGGATCCCCCAGAGTTGAATAAAACGGTAACCGCACCTGCACCGATGTCACGAGTGAAATTGCCCGATATAAAGCTTCCCACATTTAGCGGCAACTTGATGCAGTGGATTACCTTTCGTGATAGCTTTCGATCTCTAATTCATAATAACAAATCGCTCTCTGCAATTGACAAGTTCACTTACCTGCGTGCTTCGGTCAACGGCGAAGCGCTGCAGGAAATTCAGACAATCGAACTTACCGAAGTAAACTACGATGTAGCGTGGAGTGCTCTAGAAAAACGTTATGAGAATAAAAAACTGATTCTTAAAACCCACTTGGATGCCATATTTGCGGCGGAGCCAGTACGTACGGAAAGTTTTGAGGCGTTGAATCAGCTACTAGGTACGTTTGATAAAAATTTGCAAATGATTGAGAAGCTGGGAATCACTACGAATGAATGGTCTATTCTTTTAGCGTATATTCTGAGCTCAAAGTTAGATTCTGTTATACTGCGGAATTGGGAAACACATTTCAACTCAAGGGAGTTTGTGAGATACGAAGCTTTAGCGGGATTCCTGCGCGAGCAATGCTCGGTGTTGCAGTACGTCTGCTGACGTCTAAATCCAAAGTTTCACCGTTGGTAGATTTAAAGAGGAAGAAGAAGAAACAGTCTATTCCACGCTTAGAGCTGTCGTCTGCGATGCTATTGAGTCACCTGTATGAAAAGGTCAGAAGCACCATCTCCTTTGGTTCCAAGGCTACGTTCTGGACCGACTCCATGATCGTTAAGTGCTGGCTAGCTTCGACTCCATCTCGCTGGCAGCCGTTCGTAGCTAACAGGGTCTCTGACATCCAACATCTCACGAAAGGCAGTAGTTGGAATCACGTGGCAGGAGTAGAGAATCCTGCGGATATAGTGTCACGGGGAATGTCACCTGCACAGCTAAATTATTCAACTTTATGGTGGTGTGGACCTACATGGCTACGACAGGACAAAGGGACTTGGCCACATACTAGCCAAGAGTCGAAGGAGGATGAACGGGCTGCTCGTCAAGAGGAGAAGGCTTCGATAGTTTTGGCAACGCACGTTGTAACTAACAGTGAGATTTTCTCATTACGCTCATCGTTATTGTCACTGGTTCGGTTGGTTGCATTACTGCGACGATTTGCCCACAACGCTAGAAAGGCCAACCGTGCGAATCGCAAGCTTGGGTTTATAACATATGCTGAGTCAGAAGAAGCCTTGATGCTTCTGGTTAGGCTGTCACAACACGAATGTTTTCCTACGGAACTTGCAGCCCTGTCCAAAGGAAACCAGGTTGCAGAATCATCTAGACTGGTAGGAAAAAATCCTAAGCTTATCAACGGCGTAATGCACATTGGCGGCCGGCTAAAGCACGCAGAAACATCCGTCGGTAGAAAACATCCCATCATTCTTGATGATCGACACCCGCTTACTGTTTTGATTTTACATCATTACCACCACAAGTATTATCACGCAGGCCAACAGCTGCTAATTTCTTGCGTTCGTGAGCGATTTTGGCCATTAAACATTCGGAGAGCTGCAAGAAGAATTATATACCAATGCGTGCCTTGTTTCCGGAGTAAACCAAAGGTGCAGGATCAACTGATGGCAGACCTACCCGAAGAAAGAGTAAATCCAGCTCCACCGTTCCACAAAGTTGGTTTGGATTACTGTGGCCCATTTTATATGTTGTACCCGGGTCGAAAGAATCGACCGATAAAGTGCTTCGTCGCTGTTTTCGTATGTTTGGTGACAAAAGCGGTTCACCTGGAAGTGGTTGCTTATCTCACAACCCAGGCATTCCTGGCCGCCTTAGGAAGATTTGTGGCCCGCAGATCCAAACCTATTCTCATCATGTGTGACAACGCGAAAACATTTTTAGGCGCTAGAAGAGAGCTTGACGAGCTGGCCAAATTATTTTGTGCGCAGCAGTTTCAGGAAGCAGTGATTAAAGAAGCAAGCAACGATAGTGTTGAATTCAAATTCATTCCCGCCAGATCCCCTAACTTTGGTGGGTTGTGGGAGGCGGCGGTTAAGTCGTTTAAAACGCATTTCAAGAAGACAATCGGTACTCGAAATCTGACGTATGACGAATTTGTGACGGTTTTAGTTCAAATTGAGGCCTGTTTGAACTTACGTCCCTTGACTCCGTTAAGCAGCGACCCAAATGATCTAGCAGTGCTGACACCAGGCCACTTCCTAGTCCAGCGACCACTAATCAGTATAGCTGAACCAAACTTAGAAGAGATACCAGAGAACAGATTATCACTGTGGCAGAGAAGTCAAAGCTTTGTGCAAACGATTTGGAAAAAATGGTCAACACAGTACCTTTCAGATCTGCACAACCGCACAAAGTGGACCAGACGCAGAGACAACTTACGCATAGGTACGATGGTATTATTGAAGGAGGAAAACTTACCACCGTTGCGGTGGATGTTGGGCAGAGTCACTCAGGTGCATACAGGCAGCGATGGGTGCGTTAGAGTAGCTACTGTGAAAACGAAAGATGGAGTGTATCAGAGAGGCATTTCCAAAATTTGCGTCTTGCCAATACGAGACAATCAACCACTCGCTGAGAGTGATCACTAGCTTCTTCTCATCAAACAAGGCATTTCGGACGCCTGCGGGGGTTGGAAAAGACCCCCGCACCCCAGTTAAGTCTTTATGTATTTTTATTTGTTCAAAAAGTAATATGATTTCTTTTTTGTCAGCATGGTTGCCCATTGCCCACTGGACCGCTGTCCAATAATGCTGTTGCCTGCCATTCTAAGGTCCGTATCGCATCCACCAGAAGCGTCAATCCATGGTTCACATATTCGTTGTCCATAGCTTTAAGCTATTTCTGGTCTAGTGCAGCATGTTGCGCTCTAGACTCGGCGCATGTTGCGCCGTGGAGACTGCCTGTCTCCACATGATAATAAGAAATTAATGCACTCTCGTTTGAATCGTCAGGTCAGCAAAGCAAATGCCTTTGTGGCACGATTAGTCCCCAGAAGAATTAAAGTCAACAGCAAGTCGAAGGATGGATTTGTTCGGCGGTCGTCTGAACGCATTGGCCAGCGTTACGATGACTCCCTCAGGAAGTATCAGCAGTCAGTCAGCTATCGAACAGAAACCAGTTTGTTCGCTCATCCAGCACATCATCAGCCCACGAGAGTTCCAGTTACTGTCCAAGAAGTCCCCAGTGATAAGAAGATATCCGAAAGCATACCTCGGCCTATCAGCATCGGTGCTGAAGGCACCCGCGGAGGTCGCGAAGGCCTCTGCTACAGGGAAGTCCTGTAAAGATTCATCATTTCTGATTAAAAAGCACCCTCTCATCTTTTCAGTCACTTTACGTCGATCGGTGGTGAATCCACTGAGGAAATACGATGATATGCGTCCATCGTTCGAGGAAGCAGAATAGCAGCCAACAGTATACAGTCTATTCGTCCATGGCAGAGGCAGCGTATAGCATACGTCAATCCATAAGCAGCAGGCATCCCCGCAGCAGCAGAGTTCCAGCCAGAAGCAGCAAACACCATACAGTCCACATATAGTAGAATCTGACAAGAAAGCGGCAACCAAACACTATTTTTCGGCGGTGTGAACACTGACTACGAGCAGTAGCAAAAAGCGAATATTTTAAGTCGAAAGCTCCATATTATATTTTTACGTATCGTTTTAATGTCATATGTTATTATACAGTAGTTACCAGTAGTAGAGTAGAAATAGGAGATGTGATAGCACTATCATCTAAACTGAGAAAAATGTTTTGAAAATACTTTCAAGGCGGCCGGGATGTTGCGAAACAGAGACAGAGTTCGATAACGCTATTGATTGGTGCTACCAGGCACTGATCCCACACGCACACGATCACACCTACGATCATATAATATCGATTAGATCGATTCTTATCGACACCCGGTAGCATCCATAGAATCGCATCTCAGCCTGAGTAGAACGATAAAAATGTGATAGATATCAGTCTCGAATAAACCTTTATATGAAACGGTTGTGACGCCTTAGATCTCTCCACGTCCGAATAAAGGCTGGGTGCCTCCCAGCAGTGTAACCGTGCAAGTTTTTAGTTCCAGTATATAGCACCGAAAATCCCGACAGTGTGGCCGCTCTGATCCGGCCCAAGTTTTAGTAATAAACGTATATATTAAGCGGAGGTGGAGTCAACCGGCAATGATTTGTCATAGTATGGATTTGAGTAGGGAGAGCTTGAAGAGCGTCCAATTCTCTCAAGCGTTACAATCATCGGCGTGTTGCATACGCGTAGGTGTATAACAATCAGCACTGTTTCAAAATGGTCGCGGAGTCGCTTTTCTGCTTAGCTGCATGCGATTCCGGCTTGGGTGTGGAAATGGAAAGAGAGTGAAAATGTGTCATGAGAAAAGGTGCATGCTGCTAGCTTTGCTTGCAGCGCTTGGGAATTTATGAGGTGACGAAAAAGCGGGTTGAATATGCAGCACTTGTGTGGGAAATCATTTGTTGCCAATGAAGATGTTTTGACGATCCAGCCCGTGGGAATATATTTTCCGGGTCTGTTGGAAAGTCGTTAGAAATTTGGGATTGTGGTAACCTTATAGCACAGACTAACAGACGCAACACTGGAACCCAGCTCCATCGCCGCAAAAAACGTTCATTTCAAATTTACAATAGAATAACAGTCATCGCGCGAAAACGTCGTCTGGGGCGCTGTCTTGCAATCTCATACATATTTTGTAGTTCACCATTTGACACATGCAGTAACGCTGGCGCTGATGTCGAAATACGTGACGCAGCGCGAACACGACAGCAGATGGTGCTAGTGTTACTAACGTAATGTACTGGAATCATCCAAACGATGATTTAATTGAAAATTTGTTCGACGTGTTATGTCTGTTAGTCTGTGCTTATAGTGTCAGGCTACACTGCCCCTGTTTACATAGTTGACGTAAGAGCCAAAATGACCAAAATGTACTTTTTCGTTGGTTCAGCTTTCTTTCCCTAAGATACATACACTACAAATGAAAATAAAACTATTTTGTTCTAAAACTTTTGAGAAATATTGGAAAAACGTATTGGCGCAACTGCCAATTGGTTGCAAAAACTGGCGTCACTCCATACAAGATGCAATTGTCTGTGTTAAGTCGCTTTACTCGACTGTCTAACTACTGTGTTTGTCTAAGTTAAGTCGTTTAATTCGACAAATCTTCCATGGAAAGGGGAAAAGGGGAGGGGGATTGAATTCTTGTATGTAATGTTTTAACAAACACTCAGCCTCAGGAAGGTCTAAAGTCACCGTGTCCTTTCCCCCTACTAGTGGATATTTGCATCAGATGAAATAATTAGAACGTGTGTGTATATTACGGTTGGTAAATTTAATCGATTTGCCAGAACGCTTCTATGGTTCTATTTGGAACCCCAAACAATCCTGACACTACCGGAAGTGGATTGATCGATAGCTCTCTGTAGGAAGAAATATGCGAAAAAGTTTTCCTATACTAATTTTCATACAAATTCATGTACATGCATATGTAATGCGCCAATCAGAGGCACGAGTAATCCATATTTGGCAGGTTTAGCATTGTCTGGGGGCCTAAATTGAACAAAAAAAATTTGTTCTGGCTCTGTGCTGTCAAGTTTGCTTTTTTCCAGGTAACTATTATCCACCTTAGCGTAAATGTAAGTTTTTGTGCATATGTTTGTGTGTGGGTTTGTATGTGTGTTCGTGCGTATTTGTCAACTGGTGAAGGACAATAACTGACGTTTGACCGAAACACGATTGATAAAACTAATTCAACTGCAAGGCAGAGTAGAAAGTAGTCGAGTTTTTACGCCAAGCTATGCGAACAATCTGCTAGAAAAACGCATGTTCATTCGCATAAACTGGCGTAGCGGTTTTTCTAGATTAATAACCATGGGCAGACTCGTATAATCCATGGGGCCTCTATTCAAACATCAATCTTCATAAAATGGACAGACTATTTTGTTGAAATTGTATCTCAATATAATTATTTGGGTTAAAATAACAAAAACGCGTTTTTCTCGAAATGATGATGTTGGTTGTTACGTCAACTATGTAAACAGGGGCAGTACAACTGCTGTTGTCGCTGTCTAAACCTATTATGAGCGGCTTCGGCTGAAACAGGCTCTTGTATAGGCCAAATAGCATGTTTTAAATTGCAAGGTATATGATTCTGTCGACCGTGCTTGGGAAGCAATCATATAACGACCAATCAGAGATCGAATTTTTCGTTTGGTCAAGGCTTGACTATTTTCAATAGTGCAATAGTGTGAATAATAAAATTACTATTATCTTCTTTTGGGAAGAATTTTAGAAGATTTTACAATCAATTGAGGCAAGAACGAAGGAAATCCATCGAATACTAACCGATTTATTAGCATTTTAAATTGGACATATTTTTCACTTATTCGGTTTTAGATTTTCATTTCACATCCCTATGTAGCCGAATTTCCTGAGAGAAGTATTCTGCTTCAAAAAGTTGTTCAATTTAGTACTTGATGCGAATTTGAATGAGAACAGGGCTATGCTATGAACTATGAAATCCGATGAAATCCGATATAAAAGTCGCGTTACCAAATTTTATAGCGGTACCACTGACATTGTGGTACCACTGACGTTGCGGTTCCACTGACACCGCAAAACACGACAAAATTCGCCAGTAATGACAATCATTATTGTGATAATTTTGGTAACACCATTTACACGGTAATATATCTCAATGTTAGAACTGCGCTGTGGTCGAGAAAAATCATGGTTTTCAAGATGTTTACTGAACAAATGACGTCATATTGCATTAAGATTTTGGATACGGGATACTCATTAAACGTCAGACCCCTGAATGAGAATGAGTTAGTTTTAACCTACTTCTGGGTAACACTGAGTTTGTGTCCAGAAAGAATTTTCTGCTGTCATCGGGCATCGGCCTTTTGCCGGCGAACATTCTTTATAGGGACGTTGCGATACCATTAAACATCGATACTTAAGATCGATACCTGTATCGAGAGCAGGCACTGATATTCCGATAGTATCGAGGCTAACGTATCGATACCTAAATGTATCGTTGAGCGATACCAGTTCATTTAAAATATTTAGCCTGTAGTACACTCTTTGTCTAATGGTCAAATATTTGACCTTCTGACATAATGGTCAAATTTATTCGACATCATGGTTGTTGTTTGCCCGTGTTTGCCCCATGTTAAAATTGGAGAGTGACGAATAATTATCTTTGACCAAATTTTTATCTGTCAAAAAGTGACAAATATTTGACGCTCGGTCAAAGAGTGTACTACAGGCTTAAGTCATAATTTTTTTTATTATTTATTCCTCAAGATAAAACGTTTAATTCAATCGAACCATTTATATAGACCATTTTACGAGACGTTTCTGAACTCAATCTATGAATGAAATTTTGACAGAAAGCTCGGAACCGCTGACATAACGCACGTAAAAGCAACATCAACAGCAGAATACGTGACACCTGTCAGTTCGTAAAATGGTCTATAAATTTACTGAATCTAAAAACACCAGCTTCTGCAGAAACTTAGTCCAAAGTCGATTACGCTTTTCCTTAATAATTGATCCTGTTTCCGAAAAGAGCCGCTTGCATGGCTCTGTAGAATTTACCTTCGGATCTGCATGACCGTAGAAAAGGATCGTTCCCGTAGGTTAATCTACAGAAATTTCTATTAAATGGGCATTGCCGGTGAGATGGCATGCAAGCATACGATGCATCAAAACGGCACAGGAAACAGTAAGCTTTCTGCTTCGTTCGTTCTTCTTTACAGTGTTGTTTTGAGTCTTTTCGATACTGAGAGGTGTGTATCGATATTGATGAAGTATCGCTGGTATAACATCGATACCAGATATCCGAGTATCGGAAGCAGAAGGATCGATTCTGTATTAGTATCGGTGGTATCGCAACGTCCCTAATTCTTTAGCAGCGGTAGTGATGGGAAATATCGCCCAAAACGGACATCGCTAACAATCGATATTTTCAAGGTTTTTATCGATATTATCGATAAGTATCGATAATTTGACAGCTAACGTTTGCGGTAAAAAAAATTTTTTTCAGATGGTGATAAAAAAAAACTATAACAGATAATTGAGTTGGATAAACTTCCCATGGAAGGTTATCATGTTAGCTTTCTCATAAAAAAATATTTAGTCCCTGCGTGCAGCCTTCCGGCAGTTAACCGGAACATTCGCCATGACGGACGGAAACATGCGTGTAGCCATGTTTTTAAGCTCTTTCTTCGTTTTTTTTATTATTTCCTCCTCCGTTTTCGCGACAAAATTGTTGGAATAGATCTTGCGCTTCAAGTTTGTCCAGAAATTCTTGATGGGAAGTAGGTGGAGGACATTGGGCGGATTCGCCGACTTAGGTACCACATAGATAGTCAGCCGCTCCATCTCCTCCAACGATCGCTTCGAGTAGTTGGCCGACGTCAAATCTGGCCAGAACACCGTGTCTTCGCGCTTATGGTATTTCTTGATGAACGACGCAACTTCTGTCAGGCACTTCGTACTATAAATTTCCCCGTTCACGGCCAGCCCGCAGCGAAAGAAGAGCAACTTTGACATCCCTTTCTTGCTGATTGTCAGCCACAGCCGCACCTTCTTGGGGAACTTGGTTTGTGAAATAAACTTTACCCCGTGGGGGAGATAAAATACGAAGAGCCCTGCTAGTCGTTGCCATCCAGGGTGAGATAGGTCTAGTCGTCCAATACCACTGCCGCGTCGCGATTCGCCGGGAAAATCGACTTGACCATCTTATTCAACCGCTGTCGCTGCGTCATTGTCTGCAGCTCCGAGACTAGTGGACGGGGCTGCCGCTTCCTGCATGTATGTCCATGTTTTCCAGATACTTTTTCACTGTTTTAGAGCATGCACCAACCTCTCGGCCAAGTGCACTCGGCGATTTAGCCACTTTTCCATCGGTCTTCCTCTTCAGCATCCTTTTAAGCTTCTTGTTGCTCAGGGTCGTTGGCCGTCCGGAACCGGGCTTTCTTTCGATGCTCTGAGCGTTGTCCAATAGTGTCAAGATGTTGTAGATGCCAGGACCGGCATACCCGGCGTCCACAAAGTGCCGCACGATGTCCGTTTTTGACGCGTTTTGTCAGTGCGATTAAAGCTAAACCCATGAAAAATCGGCAGTTTTTGTCCATTTTTTTACCGCAAACGTTATTCGACAAATGCAAAATGCGAATTTTCTCTAAAAGGTTATTCACGCAAATTTTCAAATTAAAGTGGTTTTTTACGCGAATAATTGATTTAAAGCGGTTTATCAAGCGGATTTTTGAATTAACATGGTTTTTTCACGAGGCATGCCCCGCGTAAGAAAACCTAAATGAACCTTTTTCTTGAACCTTTTTCTTATGCATCAATTTATCTTAGTAAAAATTATCTGAACTTTTCTTCAAAAATATAAAAGTTCCTCCTATGAAGTTAAAGATCCTACTCTGAAAAAAATATAATTTTAAAAACAAAAAACGATTTTAGAAAATATCGGTGAGCTAAGATTTTTTTAAATGAAGTATTTTAGATAGACAATTTAGTTTCCTAAAACGTTCTATGCGTTGCAAAAATGTACACTTTGACACACACTCTTGAAATCAGGAACATTTTCGGTGTAGGTTGGTCACACAAAGTTCCCAAGTAATACTAATATATACTGTTTTCCAGTGAAATGAAACCGGTTATCAAAATTGATTCAATTTTCGTAAAGTTCTGGCCATTTAAAATTCGAGAGAATTTTATTTATCTCTTTCATAGGGGGTAATGTTTGTTTATGTTTGATTCAGAATTAATATAGTGTGTTCTGCCACAAATGGTGACATATCAACACTCAAAATTATTTATCTCAATTATTTTGTCTACCCCCTGTATGAATCAGGATACTTTTTTGGCGCAACAATTTCGTTGATTTGGATTTTTAGTGGAACTAAAAATTGTTTGTTGGGTAACAGATACTTTAAACATAAACAGTTCCAAGTTAAACTAAACAATTACCAGAGAATTACCAATAGACTGTCGCTATGCATGTCCATCATATTATAAGAGTTGGCAAGCCGAAGAAAATGCATTTTATTACAATTTCGTATCATTGCTTTTCATGAGATGGTGCAAAAAGTTTGGATATTCTTTAAAAGTTCTCCAGTACTAAGTTGTCGAATTCATCTGTTCTTAGGAAACTAAAAACTATAAATACCTTTTTAGTTACCATTATTTCTCAGAAACTCAGTGACACCCGAGGTGAACCTTTACACCACCCCCAACAATGCTAAATCTTGTCGAATAGCAGCACCCAACAAATATCTAGCGGCAAAAGCAACTCCTGGGGTAGGGGAGGTGAGGTCTCCTTCTTTTGGGTCTCCTCCAGTAACCAGCCGCACTGGCTTGTGCTCACCCTTATAATATCGATAATTATCGTTAACGTCAAGAAATTAACGATAATATCGATGACCAGCATTCATCGATTTTATCGATAAGTATCGATAAGTTTCCCATCACTAAGCAGCGGACGCAGATATGGAGGAATACAGCAAGTGGCTACGTTTCGTTCTCGTGTATTAATTTGAAAAAAATTGTTGGAAGTATATTACGTTACGGATACTACTAGTTAACTGCTATGGCTGCCATTCTAGTCGGCTTGAAGAGTGATTCTTCGAAGCTATCATATTTCAGAATGTGCTTCGCTGCTTAATTCTTTACAAAATGTCTGCTACAAGGTGGGTCGCAAACGGCCTCAGCCTTATGAGCCTCACAGTAGCGAACAGCTACGGCCAACAGTTAAATGTCTGCATCCGTTATTTAATTAAATTGGTAGGAATATTTATAATAAATTTTATTTAAAGATTGTAACATTGTTTATTTTAGGTTATTTAATCTGAAGCACTGTCTGGTAAAAAAATCTCGAAAATGTCTGCTGTTCATGGGTTGGTAAGATTCAGAATTATCACACAATTGATCGATGTAATAATAGGGTATTTACCGCAGAATGCTGCAAATCCAGGATGCCTTTCCTGTAACCGGTGGATTGCTACCAAGCATCGACCCGCACCAACTGCCGGTCCGTTGTAAGCTTCCCAAGATAGAGGCTCATCATGGGACATCAGCCACTAATCACTGAAATTTCGCCACGTAACTCGTCCCGGTAGCAAGCATGCCATTATAGGCACATACCGTCTTGTAAGTTTTGTCTGTGAAATCTTGAGCCTGTTCTTATCTTTAGCGACCCTAACGGGAAATGTGTCTTCCGCTGCTTTGGCTTCGCAAAATACAGGCGTTTCATGCTACGGCTCTAAGTCTGCTTACTATCTCTATTGAATACTACTGTAAAACAAAACGATTAACAATGTTTTGAACTGTCTGCAGATACTACGTATTTCAGTTGTTACTTATAATCATCATCAGTTATATAAATCTCTTACTATGTCTACTATCAAACTCAAAAGTGAACGATGATTTACACGTCTACAAATACGTATTTCGACTCCGATTTGTACTCTATGCATATATGTTATTTAAATTGTCTTGCTTTATTTGTACAATTGTGTATTAGGCTTATTGCTTTGCGTCTATGAATAGTAATTTTTTGACAATGTAAAATGTAGATTTTACAAAGGAAATATTAGGAAGTATGTTAAGATATGAGCAGTTTATAACACTGTTAAGTAATCCTATGGAAAGTATATTCTTGTTATTACTTTACTTTTGACAATTAGATAGCAGTATATAGCAATTTAAATGACTCGAAAAATGCTGAACGAGGTTTCGTGTTCCACGAGATGAGGTGATCTCGCACAGATTTTCTTTGAATTCTTTTTTGAAAAATCTATATTGAGCGTCTTAGCAGAGTGATTTGAGAAATCAGGAGAAAGAATTATAAGTTTCCGTTAGACTCTACTAGAAATTTGGGAAGTGCATATTGAATTTAGTCCGTACAAATGCGTAATTCGACTGCGACAAACAGTCATCGTCAGTGCTTATACGTATTTCGGTTGCTACATACAACCATCATCAGTGCTTATGTGGACTGGTGGGATTTCTTCTTAAGGTTTTTTATGTGACATGTAAATGAAAAAAAGTCTAGGCATTTTTTATGAAAAATAGATATGTTTTTATTGTTTTCACAAATTTGCAGTTTTGCACGCAGAAATAATCAATAGTTTCCTGAGCAAAGGAGTGAACAAACAGTGTAGTCCTCAAGGTATAACTACAAAGATTTAATATAAAATTATTCTCTTATATTATTCAAAGCAATATGCGACGAGTTTGATATAGCTGTAAACATAACGATAAATCGTGGCCCAGTGTTGTTTTTAGAAATTTGCCAACCTCTAGAGCTCCTCAACTAAATCGAAGATCGACATTACTACTGTGGAAGAGGTGATTTTTGGACTACCGGCTTTCTGACAAATGAGCATGAGCATGAGCATGAGCATGAGCATGAGCATGATTGACCGCCCGCGGTTGCTACTCCGTTATTGCCAGATCAGCTGTAATTACACAAAGAACCAACAGATGATGTTTGGGACCAATGCATCCTCAATGTGTAAAAACAGGTGACCTAAATCTTTATATTAGGCAATACCAGCGCCGGCCGCATCCGAATGCAGGTCAAAGAAGGAGTTTGTATAGGAATATGTTGACGTGATACTCGCTTTATTGGAAGCCGAGAACACCTCTGCACTTCCACGAGAAATCACTGGGATGTTGGAGAAAAGGGTAAGGTTTGCAGCAGGGTTCGTTTTGGTAAACGATGCGCTAGTGTCGGGTTCTTCAGAACAAGTGCCGCGTCTACAAGTTTATTACATCCGCCACGATATTCATAATGTGATTCGAACTTATTTAGTTTGACAATGTAACACCGCAACAAAGAAACGTACGCGAGGATACAGGATTTTTGACTAAACCGAGACAACCTCAAATTACCGTATATCTCCTCGTAAGGTGATGCTCTTTATACCTAAAACTATTGCGCGTTGTTGATCCATCTGTAGATAATACGACCTCATGGAAGGTACCGACGCGGGAGTTGAAATGATATTTATCGACTGAACGAAATCTACTTCGATTTCCGATGTAATAATTCAGATGCAACGCGCGAGCAGTCTCCGACTTAACGTTGATGAAGATGAGAAAGATATGATGAAATATCTGGGTTCACTTCGCGAAATCACCACACGCCGGAAGTCCATATATCAGCAAAACTCGTCCGGGCTGAATACGCTTTTACACCGAAGCGTTACGAACAACCGCTTTAATCCCCCCGGCCGACACATACGCGCAGGAACTCGGCGTTTACGTCGATTATCTCTTAACAATGTACGCCTAATTCGCCTAATAAATATGAAAATTGGCAATGTTCCATGCATCCAAAGCCTCAACAATTTGATAAAAGCAAATATACATATAAGCCTGAATATATTTTTAAATTTATTGACAAAGTGCCGAACGAGTCATAAATATAACAAATTATGTAAAACAACTGGTCAAAAGCTAGAACAATAAAAAAATCAAAGCATATGATTCCTGAGAAACACATACTCCAAACTCCACAAACCACACTAACACTTTGTGGACAAAAATAAAACTTGTTACTGAAACCCTGCGGAAAAAAATACCGCGCACACAATTTCAACGATAAAATCAAAATCTCTCTGTATCTGTTTTCTCACATAAAGTAAAACTAGAAACAAGCATCAAAATATTACTTAACAATACAGACAAGACAAAACGTATACTTAGCTTTCATCTCTGCATTTTCCAGTTGTTTTCATCGTTTTTGGACTTTTCTTTAAATAGAAGTACAGTGGCAACATGCATGTATGCCTTCAAACACTCGTTTAATCCATACAACATTTCATTCGTTGAAAAGAGATAGCACATAAACACTGTAAACGGCGATGCATGGTTTTGATCTTATTGGCAAATTTTCACTTCAAGTTTAACTAGATACAAGCCAAATATTATTTGCAGTATGCCAATGAATAAATCCCTAATGGGCATTCAATCGCTATAAAACTATGTGGAGCAGCTGCTCGAAAAACACTCTCCTTATTGTATGTAATAACACCAAACACTCCACACTTTCAAACCATCGCCAAGACAGCGATAGAAAAAAAACAAGGAAAAATAAACACTTTGGTGAATCTAAAAAGCAACGCAATAATATTCAATTTTCACAATTAAATTCACTTTTTTTTTGTGGAACTTCACACTTTTCGCACTCAGCACATTTCAATAGAACACCTGTATATATGTTTAACAATTCTTTAGGTGTAAAATAACCGAAAATCACCAAACAATGTGATGATTTCAAAGCAGGAACCAGCTGGCCAATCTTGATCACGGCCTCGCACAACCATCCGCGAACTTTTCCAAGAAAAAACAATTTTAAATTTAGAAAATAAACTCACTCCACGATTACATCTATAACGAACATGCACAACTAAATTAAACAATTTTTCTTCCGATATAACATGCGAGCGAAAAATTTTTGCGTCCGATTTCCGACTACCGGCTTTCTGACAAATGTGTATAAAACTGATTGATAATGATAGATACGATTTTCAGAGGTCTGCTCAGTTAATTCTTATGCAATGTGCGTATTGTCGATTTCCTCGGAGTGATAAAATCAAATGAGTTATAGAAAAATAACTAATCTATCAGAGGTAGGCAAATGTTCTTCCAATCACTATTGTCAAATTGATTATTCATGATTACGATCAAAACCAGATTAACAAATCAAATCGATCGTCTTAAACTTCTCAAATTACCCGACGAAAAGTTTCAATTGATTGCATACTAGTATAGGTACATTTTTTATTCGATTTATTTTGAAAATAGCTTTGTTTTGTGAGCATTCTCTAACCGAGTCTTTATAAAAATCATCAAAGCTGCCTCAGAACCATTTTCTAAGTGCGCTTGTTGGAGATCCACTGTTTTCAGAAAATGTTCTAGATTTAAGCTATCTCCACAAAAAGTTTAACCATTTTTACAACACAGTATAATAATTATTTACTTAGAAACTTTTGGTTTGGACTGTCAAATTTTGATATTTTATTTTTAAAAATTGACCAGTAGCACTGGTTTCAACAATTTTGTCTATCAAACAAAAAAAGTGATTCAATATAATAGAATTCATCCATTCATCTATCCATCTTTGTCATGTAAATGGCGATAGTTCAAACAAAGTGGTTTATTTAAAAAAAAAAAAAAACAAGACAAACATTAGTGAATAAATCCCTAGCTGGCCGTCAAAGCGGGTTGTTACCCGGGTCTTGCGCGGTTCCACATCAGAATCATATCCAGCTCGTCCCGTATGCTAGCCAAGGTGTCCACTTCTCGCTGCGGGGCGTAATTTTCAACAGCAGCTCCGGCGGCTAGCATAAAAATGTTGTCCACCAGCTTGCCGTAGGCGACCACTTCCGCTGATGAGAACAATCTTTCTTGCAGCTGTATTGTTAATTGTTCCTTCAAATAGTTTAATTGTCGTTTACATAGTTGTACAATAAGTTCATTGGCTTCACACTGATTAAATGCACTCATAGTTACGGTTTTATAAATTTAGCATTTAGCTTTTCCAATTGTTTTTTTTTTAAGATGAAGTTTCCTTAGCAAATGGCTGTCAGTTAGTTGCTCGTTATTTCGCTTGATAGCATTTAGGCTTGTGAAAGCGAGAAAATAGGATGTTCAATGGTATCTTCGATCTGATTTGTGACAGTCATGTCCCATATTGAAACAGAACGGTTTTGGTATGTTTTTGAAACGGTCCCAATAGTAGTACTAGCATTGTTCACATGATTTGTTCTACATATTCATGCGGCTGTTCTTAGCTTTACTTATATGAACTGTTATTATTTATCACCATCCTTTAAGCCATATGACCAACGTCGTTTCTTTCCCATGGAAAATTGGGTATCAAATGACCTGAAGGAACGCTGAACAAATATATTTAATGTCCCATGGGAACTGAAAATACCTAGTGTCTTAAAAGCACCGACTACTTTTTCAGTTTATGTCTTAGGTTGCATCGAATGTCCGTGGGAATGGTATGTCGCGATTTTTCTAATTCGAGGAAAAAACCTCAAGTGTATGAAAAGGACACTATTTTATCAGAATATGCAACTGAAGGTGGCATCCGTTACATAGAATGTCCTAAAATGCTCACGGGAATGGAATGTAAAGGTCTTTTTTCTAATTCTTGAAACATTAGATGCTCGATAGAGTCATTATTTTGAGAACCCTTCGACCTTGTGCTCAGTCATCAACCAAGCACAAACGTGCGCAGCGTTGATGCACCCAAGCAGGACACTCGTCAGCAGGAATTATATTTATGCGATGCCGGTAACGTCGCCGGCGGGAAGTCTGGTAATACCAAACGTGCGGTGCACGGCCCACGCGCACCTGGTCGGAGAATAATGCGGACAGTCTTACCCACTGGGAGTGGTGGGCGTGTTTGCTTAAAGCGTAATCGATTGTTTCCAGGTCGCTGCAAAATCACAGATGAGTGGGACATTCACACTGATGGTGGGTCAGGTCATAAATCTGTCGATTTCGTGCTTATACATGTGTTCCAGATGCTTGAAAAAAGTGTAGTGTTATCACCACACCTCCTCCCTTAAAAAAAATGGCATAGCCATTCGAGAAAATATTCGAGGGTCCCCTCATTTGCTTCATGATTCTACGTTTTGTTTCAAGCATAATCTTTGTGTTCAATAAGTCTAGTCTTATGGACTTTCGAGAAACATGCATTTTCTTCGTGTTTTATAATTGCGTTAGTTCTATCTGTTTCTGTGATGAAATTAAAACATTAAACACTTGTTTGGTGGTGAAAGAAACACGCGAAATGTTTAGAACGCCTTGGGGCCATGGACACAGACGATAGGACCAGATTAGATTACGACTTGCACAAGTTGAGAAGGAACGAGGAAGAATTAAAACAGGATTTGAAGCACCAGGCAAACGTACTGGAAGCAACGTATGAACATGTGAATTCATCTGTTGTGAATATGGATTTCAATTTGGTGGTAATGAACAGCAAATTCGAAAGTCTCAGGAAAGTGGTGGGAGAGAATGTGAATGTTATACTGCTGCAGAGCCGCATCCGAAGGACTCTGGCAGGATGTGTGGTATTGAACCTTGACGTGGTGCATGGGCTTATAGACAAATCAGTAAATGAACAGCGGTCACATTCACTTCTGAAAGTGCGTCGTACACCGACTCGATACGTCTGGAATACTACGATGCAGAATATATATGGGACACAAACGATACATTGTTACCAGACGATATCGGCAACATATCCACTCCAGGAACTAGCCTGGAGAATGTTCCAGTTTGGAATGGAACGGAGAAAATATATACATATATGAATTTGAAAAAAATGTTCGATTTAGGGGTTGATATCCAGGATATCGAGGCGGAAAAACCAAAATTTACGAATTTAATATATGCCCCACTGGAGAACCCGTGGACTAGTACACCAGTGATGATAGGAATTGCGGGAGCGTTTATCCTGTCCGTCTGCCTATGTAAAGCGAAAGTATCTTGCTGTGCACGAAGGACCACAATCGAGGAAACAAGTCATGGCCAAAGTGGGCGTAAAAATGACTTCCGCACTTCGGGAAGGGAAGATCCGGAAACTTCTAAGATGTCATCTACCCAGCGTCGGCCTCGGTACACGTATAGCGACAACCGTCGCCATACGTTTGGTGGGGGGGGGGCACCTTTGTCATTATGGCCTCCCAGCCAAGGTTCGAATCCAGGAACCCCAGGTCCTCCGTCGTTATGGGCCCTGGCACGCCGGCCAGAGCACACGGCGCCTCATGCCAGAGGCAAAAACCCATTATAAAGCGGGGATAGCTTAGGACAGAGCAGAAGAGGTCATGTACTGAAAGTTTCAATACGAGGAGGCCGCAAACGGTCCCAGAAGTAGACGTCTTCGTTAAGCAGGAAACGGGTAGGCGGCTCATCATAACTTGCGCTTGAAGCCAAGGGCTCGCTCTAGCGTACCAGTTAACAAGCAACAACTCCTGGGCGGCATAGATCATCGTGAAGACTCTGAAAAAAAAAAGACAAAAAAATACGTGTTAGTGAAATGAATGACAATGACCTGATCTTTGGGAGGTGTTCTGCATCTTATTTACTTTTCCCATATTTACATTCGCATCTTACGTAAAAGAGCGCTGTCTTAATTTTTCTTGCAATTATCCCAATTACAACCCCGTAGGTCATGTATATCGTTTAAATTCTTCAATGTCTCATATTTGTGCCCCTTGGCTTTTTCCATTATTTATCACCTGGTTAAGAAGTTCAATAAATTCTCCATATTTCTATTCTCGGCGCTATTTTTTAATCTCTTCTCTTTATATTGATTCGATTGATTTTTAAAATTCAGTCATGCCTTCTGACTGTTGTCTAAAAAGGCGGATAATCTGTTCGGCGACCTTTTCAATTTCTTCACGCCTTTATAATATTCTTTCCATATTAATTCATTTTTAGTCTTGGCCCCGAGCTCAGCTAACGGTGGCTTCTGTCCATTGTGCCTTCAAGTCACCTTTGTCGGTCGGTATTCTTTCTACTAACTCGCGTCTTTGCCTTTTTCGGCTCCATGTTATCCGCAATAATATTCGCAACATTGTCGCTGCAATATTTGTATCCCTATTTACTCATTCTTCCTATTTGCCTTATGTCACCTTGTGGGACTGTCTATTTCCTCGCGCGGGGCCTTTGATCATGCCTCCGACTCGCGTTCGCCTCATCCCTGCGCCCCGCGCCTCCCTCGCTGCACACCGGTGTAGCTTCTTTCGTCCTCTATCGTATTATACGCACTTATTCTCCAACGCTACCTCATACGTGCGGTCTGTTGCCTTCGTATCTGCTGTGACCCCGGTGCCGCAGCCTTGTGCTTCCTGCCCGGTCAACTTCCTCGGTACCTCTTCTCTCCAAATAAAATTGTCCAATCTGAATATGTCCCGTTTACTTAGTCTCCTACGTCGCCCTACCGGGTCCGTATTCCCTAATTCTACTTGTTTCTCCGGTACGTTCTCAATTATGGTACTGCGTGCACAGCAGGCCACCCTGTCTTTGCAGAGGTATACGGTGAGTATAAAAGCTGCCACAATACCCATCACATACTCGTCCACGGGTTCACCAGTGGGGCATACACTAAATTCGATAGTCTTGGGACGTCCGATTTGACGTCTTCCATATCAACCTCCAAGTCAAACAATTTCTTCAGGTCCACATATGTGTAGACCCTCTCGCTTCCCGGGAGCGCATCCAATTTTACGTTCACCGGCTCCATCACATTGTCCGGTAACAACGTGACATTTGCCTCACTCTTGTGGCTAGAGTCATTAGCAGCACCGGACCGTGTATATGAGATAGCATGGGAGAACGAATGCGGAAAATACGATAGACAAAGAGAACGACCACGGGGGGCGGGAGCAAAGGCACGAAGTAAACAGATAAAGCAAGCGGGGGTCGGTGGTACTGACACGGACCACGCGCGGAGAACGAGACAGTCCCACAGAGTGACTTAACTTTGTTAATATTAAGAACATTAATCAAGCTAAGTGTTTTTCTTTTTTTTTATTTACTAAACGGAAAAATATAACAGCTTATTTTCGTTTTCTAACGTGTAAATTTAGAGTAGAGTTTCATTGATTTCTGTTTTGCGGGGTAAATTTTTAGTCATCAGCTATGTTCTCGCAAAATGATTAGCGGATAAGTATTAAGTTAATTCTCGTGTCCGCGTTACAGCTACTCACTTATGGGATAAGATTCGTTCTTCTTATCGTGTTTGCAACGTTGCGCTGTTTATATTTCCTTCTCTGCTGCAGCGCATGAGGGAAACCGCATGAGGGAAACCAACAGGACCTTCATATTACAAATAGTCCAATCGAACCACCACAAGTAGAAGCTATAAAGGGGAAAAGCCAAAACGGTGCGAAGACCTCCAAAAAGCGGCAAACTGAAGCGAATAGAAACAGCGAAATACTACCGAAAACCAAGGTGGACATAAGCGGAAGAACACGGGGAGGGTTTTGTTCAAGAAAAAAAAATAATAATAATAAACATTATTTTCCGATTATCAATAATTATTCAGACTATAATAGTGAAATAGTTGTACAGAGTTAATATAACACTGGTAATGTCGTGATACGGTTCACGGCCACATCGAGTGATGTAGCCTAGCAATGGCCTCGTCTAGTGGTATGTTGGTTATTGCGCGGATGTCATCAACCCACCGGGATCCACGGTGGATGTATCTGCCCAAACGGTGCCAGAAGGTGGGCGGCGGGCCCACGTCGACCACAGCCGCATCCCAACCTAGATTCCGATCTAGGAAGGCGCAGTCGTCAGAAGTTGCCGGCCCTGGCACGCCGGCCAGAGCCCACCTCGATCGGTGCCAGTGGAGTAGCTCTATTAGGAAATCCTCCGGGGCGATCCACCGGAACCACAGGTCCTGGAACAGGAGAACGAGTAGACGCAGCCCGCATACGGCTCCGGTTGGAGCGGGTCCAGTGGTGTCACATTGAACTGGCATCTTGCCCTGATGCACCTTCCACTTAAGCCAAGTGGAAAATCCAGTATACCAACAGAAGAAGTGAAGCATCTCGGTTGCAGAACACATCTCGTGGCCTTGGAGCATCTCGGTTGCAGAACACATCTCGTGGTCTTGGAGCAGCTGTAAAGAGAAGAAATAAAAAAAGGGGTATAAGTAAACGTGACAGCCCGTACACGGGGTGACGCACTTACCGGTGCGGTCATGGAAGTGATTTATGGAAACGCCGGCAAGGGTTTGTATAGTCAATCCTCCAAACTGCAAACTCGGCGATTCAGCATAATTACATGCACTCGCGGCAGGCACTCCAGCTAGTGAAGGAATACACATGGAACAAACGCGCGACGGCTTCCAATATGATTTGCAAAACTAGACGTATCCTGTGTTTGCGCATTGTTGATTAGAAGGCTCTTTTTCACGAACTCCTCCTCTTGTTTATCTAGTTGTTTTAACACGCTTGAACAATTTTTGTGCGTTCCGTTGTGCTTCCCCTCTTATGGCTCCCGAGTATCTACAAGGGTTGATGAAAGAGGTGATTCTTTTATTTATATTGTTGCTAAGATTATGATACTCTTGGCGAACATAATCTTTTAGCTCCTTTAGTCTTGACATTGATGGGAGCCTTGATAATTATCAAGCATTACTTTCATCTTTTTCCTCGCTCCTGCTTCCGCTTGTAGTACAACAAGCGATCTTATCCACCCCGAATGCCGTCTGTAAACCGGAGACGCGACCCCAACCCAACCAGATCCAGCATCAGCCGCATTTCATACACACCATACACTCACACAAACGTAAGTGAGAATAAAATCATAACTGTAGACGACCGTTTTTAGCTTCCGATTGGTGTCACATGTCCCAAAGCCGACCTTGAGCCTCCGAAACTCACGCTCGTGCTAGCCATCAAAAGAGGCCTGTGGAGCCCAGCCCCGGATAGTCCCCAGAGGTACGGCCAGGGACTGGGGTGATTTGAGCTGGTCCTTCCGACCGTAGAGAGATAACAAATGGCCCCCCTTGGGAGGGGTGGACCGTCACACCGTTCCTTGCCTCTTGACTGCGGTGTCAACTTGTGCTTCAATAGGTCGCAACAAAGTCTTGAGTCTAGGTTTACTTCTGGCATGGGTGTATTGTCTGAGTTAACAAATTTTTCTTCTGGCATTTCATCAAAATGGGTAAAGAGCTCTTCACAATTCATGTCTTTTGATTCAATTGATTTTTCTCCGTCTATATTGCAAATTTCTCGCAATTCATTTTGCACTAGGACCCTATTTCGACCTGCTAAATAAATATGCCGGCTCAGGACTTCCTCCTTCGGCACGCTCCATGGGCTCATATCGTCTGGGCCTCTATTTCCATACTTTTTGAAAACGATATAATCAAAATTATTTCCTACTTGCAGTGTATGCTTCTTTAAACATTCAACGCCAATTATTCCGTCCGATGACAAATCATTCAATATGTGAAATTCGGTCGGGATAAGAAAATCTTCGACTATTAAATCTAAGGTAACGGTTTCTCAAGATGCCTTCAAAAGTATTAGTGTCTCGCGTGTTAATAGTTACATTTAGTCGTTTAACTAGATGTGCACTTAACATATTTGCACATGCGCCCGTATCTAAGATAAAATTTAATGTTTGCTGCGCATTTTGCCGTGCCATCGAATAAATCCGTTTAACCACACAGACACTGATGCCTCGTTTGTAGTTATACGCTGTCTCCCAGTCTAAAATTTCTATGCTACTGGGTTCGTCTGTACATCTCCGCCAGTCAGCTTCTTTGCATATCTCTGCTAAATCGTCATAAAATATTCCTTGGCGAAATGATCCATAATACCCTGACTTTGTTGTTCGGTGTCAATAGTATTTATATTACTTATTACTAATACTCTTTGAGGCGCTCGGTTTGCATTGCTGACGAGGCCCCCTCAATTTAGTTTTTTGGTTGCTGATATTAATAATAATATTGGCCTGGCTGATTCTAACCGCCATTGTAGCCGTGGCTGTTAGCATGAAAATTGTTACTACCAGATGGTCCTGCTCTGGGGCCAGGTGTTCAGTTGAACTGGTCGAAAACACAATAATGTCATCCATGCAAACTAAACAGGAGACACCTACATGTTCTCTAAAAACGTTTTCCATATCTCGTTGGACAATTGGAACGTTGAAGGCGCGTTTTTGAGTTTTTGGAACGTTGAAGGCGCGTTTTTGAGTCCAAACGGCATTCTTAACAATTCGTAGTGTCCATTTTCGCCACTAAAAGCTGTCTTTGGAATGTCCGAAAACGTCGACTTCGACCTAGTGGAATTCAGATGCGAGGTTCAGCGTGGTGAAGTAAATGCATCGTCCCAATTTGTCGAGTATGTCCGTGATGTTTGGAATGTGATACCGATCGTCTATCGTTTTCTAATTCAATTTGCGATAGTCAATAACTAATCGCCATTTTCTCTTACCAGATGCGTCTAATTTCTTTGGGACGATCCAGACAGGAGAAGTCCAAAGACTATTCGAATAGCGAATAATGCCTTGATCTAAAAGTTTTGCAGTCTGCTTCTGTACTTCCTCTCTGTATGATTTTGTATGGATGGGCATTTCGTCTCTCGTTCTAATGGTGTGTTTTGAAGCATTTGTGAAGGAGAGTTGGTTGCCTTCTAGAAAGAATATGTCTTCGTAACGAGAAATAATTTTTCATGAGTTTTTTTTTCTACGTCGTTCAAATGATCAATTCTGAGTTGTTCGAGTAAAGGTTTCTTTATTTGGGGTTCGTTTTCAGGAAAGCAAACTTCAAAGTTGTTAATTTTTAGTTTCAGAGTATCAGGCGGGGTTTGGACGAAAAATTTGTAATAAATATTCGTACATTTCCATTATCTGTTGTATACAGTCCGGAATGAATAAATACATTCTGTTCAATCATGAGATCATTCTCTACTAAAAATCTCCAGTTTCATTCGTTGGTAAATTTTTGGGTTTGGTCTCATGTGTATTCAAGTGAATTGATTTTAATTCAGGGTACTTTCGTTTCATTTGAATTGTGCCTTCGGGAAATTTTAATTCCTTGCCTTTAGATTCTTAAGTGACTCGTAACCAATAAGTCATCAAAATGTTGGTATTTCGATGAATAGTATTAAATTATTTATGTTGTTTCCTTTGAGAAATCAAAGAAATAGTTATCGGTTTCTACTAGAAAATTTTTTGGAAATAAATATTGAAATTCAGTCCGCACAAATATATATATCGACTGTGACATACAGTCCTCCTCAGTGCTTATGTGGACTGGTAAAGAGCAAAGCGTAAATCCTGTTTTTTATTTGTAGTAGGTAAAAATGAAAATTTAGCATTCTTAATTGGAGTTAGGTAGGGAATTATGCGGTCGATTGTTTACCGTACCATGTCTGGGGTTTTTGTGAAGCAGAATGAATAGCCATGAGGGGTGATTACCTGCGTCTTTATTGAGAAGCGTGTTGTTTATAAATTTCTAAACTTTCAGCTACGTCTAATTTCCATAAATTATAGAGTTATATAGTTCCTCGTAATATTGTTCGGGTTGTTCTTAGGTGTAATAATAGTTTAAGTTGTCGAAGCTTGGTTCGCTATAATAATCGTAATCATCTCCCATGTGGAAGTTAGGTCGGTTCATGTAAGTAATATTTCTAGATCGTATAGAATGGTCTGCTTCCATTGGTGTTGGTTTTTGTTGGAAGCTTGGTCGTGGGGCGAACACATTTTGGTTATTCGGGTTTGGTTGGAATTGATTTTGTTGTGGGAATCTAGGAAATTGTTGTTGTTGTTGGATTCTTGAGAATGTCTGTTGTGGAAATCTAGGAAACGGTTGGTGTTGTTGGAATTTCGAGAATTGTTGTTGTGGAAATTTAGATTGCTGTTGGAATTTTGGAAATTGTTACGGAAATCTGGGAAACGGTTGTTGTTGGAATTTTGGAAATTTCGGAAATAGTGGAAATTTGGGAAATGATTATTGCTGTTGAAATTTTGGAAATTGTTGTTGCATAAAAAGTTTTCTGGGTGGTAGTGGAGGAGTTTGTTTTGAGGGTCCTGGTTGAGAAATTGCACAGTTGTAATTTTTTTGTGAAGTGAAATTTATTTCATATAGACATATTCTCAAAGCTTCTCTAAGGGTTGACTAAGCAGACAATGTGTGCTTTAGAGAAAGCGAAAAATAAGCGAACTGGAAATATGATACAGATTTATACCGCATCCCGACGGGACTTGAACCCGCAATCTCTACAGGGGTATATTTTTCCAAATCTGTATCATATTTCTAGTTTGCTTATTTTTCGCTTTCCCTACTGCACACATTGTCTGCTTAATGAACTTGAATGTTAACGGGTAAAAGCCGTTGTTAAAAATAGGAATTTAGTTCAAAAAATCTCTAAGGGTTTTGGATGATTGTCCTCTGATAATATTCCCAGGGGGTTCTTCTAATGCTGCTAGAAAAACTTTTCAGCCTAGCTCTTAGAAGAAGGTTTTTTTTGGCTGCTATCACATCTGCATTTTGTTCATTAAGATGCATTCAATTAATCAGTCATGAAAGGTAATAAGAAACAGTGTCGTAAAGTTCATCTGCGGTACCGGTTTGTATTGTAGGGCAACCCCGGGTTACCCTACCAGGAATTGTGATATCTTCGGAAGTTAGAAGATAAGCCGACGCGCAATTCCTGTACGCACGATCACACGCCCGTGCGGAATCTCTTTTACTTAACGATTGATTTTTGGCTTACATGTGAACTTACGGCTAACCCTATTTCACGGGAGACATTTTCCCTCGCAAAATCACTACCTATCCTTATTACCCTAATAGCCTTTTCTCGGCCTGTCTCTATTTAAGAACACTTAATCTAAATCTACTGAGAGTGGGGCGCCGTGCGCTCGTCTCTCTCTTGTTTACAAACATTTTCGGTAACTCACTTCTCGCGCGTCGATGAGTTACCGACCCATCAAATATCTAACCTCGGACTTTGTTCTGTTTTAATATAATTTGCTTACGGGTGTCGGTTTTCGTCACCCAAGCCAAGCGGAGTTCGTTGGCCGTGCCAACGTCGAAAAGAATGCGGTAGAATAATGTGACGGAACCCTGTAGGCATCTACGGGACGCGTGGGGGCCGTTACAGTATTACTCTGAAAAGTGCTTTTGTAAGAGAGGCTTCGTCTCTCTTATCGCTGAAGGTGGGTTATTAGTGTGTTTTTTATATCTTCCCAAATTGCTTCGGTGCCGTACAGTTCTAAAAATGAATCGGCCTCTGCTATAACCTTTGATCTTATCGCCTGCAGCCAGAGAGTGTAGACAGGTGTATCTTCTACTTATCTAAACAGCGGCATAATATTTTCGATGGCTTTTATGAAGCTGTTATTTTTATTTTATTTTGTTCAAAGAATTCTTTCACGCTTTTTCAAGATTCATTTGCTAATCTTCTTCTTGCTTCTAACTTCTAAATAAACTACACTTCACTAGATTATCTAAAATTATTGATTCACTAATTTTTTTTTATTTGTTTATTTTTTTTTGTTAGTTTTCGTGTTTTTCGTGATATATTAGGGAATCGCTCACGGTGGGTCCGGGCTATCCCTCTGAATTAGTATGGTTTATTTAATAATTGATCGAAGTAATGCTTTTATTTTTTTCAAGAAAGCTATTACTTGTCTTATTAAAGTTAATCTAAGTTAGTTACTTACGGTTTTATACGTTGCTCCGTGTCCACAATATCCTTTCGCGGGAACTTAACAAGGTTCGCGGATTTTGCTCGTGATTAGAAACACGAATCGCACGATGTTCACTCGCGGATGCACTAAATGCGGTTTTTAATCAAAGTCAATATTTCGCGCCGACTGCGCCAGTTCAAAGTTCATCAAATTAAATTAGCTTTTTAAAAATTATTTTTTCGACCGTACTCGGTCACACTTCACTTCAGACTGATTTTACAAAGTATTACAGAGGCCTCACTACCTAGCACTGGTCCTAGGAAATGCTGACCTAGCATCTATCGAATACCTGGCACCTGGTAGCGGTGTCCTGCTGGCGATGGCCACGCTGATGAAGTAATTCGCTGATCGTGCTGTCTCGATGCTTGCTCGTGTTGGCATATCCGTTGGTTCCAATTCTGTAGCTGGTGGTGTTGAGGTGATTCTGTCTTTAACTTATATATTCTGGGTAAGAACAATTACCTTAAAAATTTCTTTGGTGGTGGGAGAAACACGCGAAATTTTTGGAGCACCTTGTGGGCCATGGACTTATGCTATAGAACCAGATTAGATTACGACTTGGAAAAGTTGAGGAGGAACGAGGAAAAATTGAAACAGGATTTGCAGCACCAGAGAAACGTACAGGGAGCAACGTTTGAACTTGTGAATTCATCCGTTGTGAATGTGGATCTGCATTCGGTGGCAATGAACAGCTTATTCGAAAGTCTTAGGAAGTCAGAGAATGTGAGTGTTACACTGCCTTTTAGAAGAATGAAAGTTCTAGAGGCCAAACTTTTGGAAATGAGCTTCTGGTTGGACAATTCGAGCCAAAGCTTGAACAGAAAATTGGACGCCGTCATCGCGGCGCTCACACACTAAGAAAACAATAAAAGAGAAAAAAGTGGTTTTCTTCAGCGTCAGAGCGGGTGATGTAAAATCTCCCGCACCTCCATATACGGTAGGCTGGTGATATCAACGATGTCATCCAACGGCATCGCTATATGCCAGGAACAGGCCGCAGTTTCGTTATTGCAATCGCTGCCGCTCCAGATGCGAATATAATTTCCTATCTTCCTGCACCTTTATCGTTTTTTCCTTACATCATTGTTTTGAGTAATTTTTCGATGCAACTTTCACCGTATATTCGACTGTATTGTCTGTGCTCTATACGACTAGTGTCTAGCTTAAAATCTAAATCTTCGGATATGCTGACTTTCCCTCAATAGGGATAATCTAGAAAATCTTCCTCCCGTTGTTGTTCTAAGTCAGTACCACTATTGGTGCCTGGAATTCTCGCCCACGTCTCCATATTCTGGAACCATGATGCTGATATAGCTTGGTCTGAATTCGTTCCGCACGTGTTTGTGTTTATCAATTACACTTATACCTGATACATTGTGTTTCGTTTTGACAACCTTTATCAGCTAATATCAATTCAATTTCACTTTCTCAATCTGTTTGGCATTCCTTATTCTGATACTGTATTTCCGATAGTCTTGTGTTCTTTTTTTTAATTGTTCGTTTTACAGTTTTGAATCGAGGGATTCGATTATACCTTATTGAATCGTTTATTTTTTTGTTCGGGAAGAGTTCAGACACTGGGGCATATTGATAAGGATCATAAAGAACTGCACGGGGAGTAACTTTGACTATTTTGACGGTCTCCGTCGAGGTTCGCATTCAAGGGCATACAGTATCTGGGTATTAAATCTCTATTATTCCTTCAGATTTATATAACTTTATTGCATCTAAACATTCTGTCTCCCGTAAAAAACATTTTTTTTTGAATCTATCAACAGACTCACCTCCATAACCATTAATATTGTAATCTTTTTGAATCCTGGTCAACCTCGCAAATAAAGTTATATTTGAAAGTATTGGTTTATCGCTGCCTCCTAACTCGCACGTAATTACATTAGGGTCTAGAGGAGTCCATATTATATGATCGCTGATTGGGAAGACTAATTGTGTATCGCTACATACCCCTGTAATTAGTACAGACGTTAATACCCACTGTGTCAAGGTTTGCATCTCACATAAACAAAACGATCTCTTCAGGATTGAGTATCAAGAGGGTTGTTGATGATTCGTTTATATCCGTTGTCATTGTAAATCCTTCACGGTTATCTAGTTTTCTTAGTACGATGAATGAAGAACGTTCACTAATATGTAGTGTATATTGCCTAAGAAATTCTGCTCCAAAAGTTTCTGGAACACCTAAATCTTTTACTATATAAAATTTAATCATGTAACTTGAGTTCCCTACTAATTATCCTACTTTTACCGACCCTAGTTTTTTATGAGCTTACCCCTTTTAGTAATACCTTATTTGTATAACCTATATTTTGAAATTTCATAATGATAACTGCATTTCATCTAATTATGTTATTGTACGCTCCTGTTTCCAGCATGTACCTCTGCGTTTTTTTTTGGATTATCGACCGTAGCAATATATAAAAATCAATTGATTATTGCACTGAATTTGATATTTAACTCCTCATGTGTTGGGATGTCAGTGTAAAATTTTTTCCATAAGTTAGCACTATTTTAACACATTTTGCTCTGATCAGTTTCCGCCACGCTTGTTGATTGCACTCGGCTGTTATCCCCTTAATGCGTCTCTGTTCGTTATTTTCTGAATTCGGTTTTCTTTTTGTTGGTTGTAGTTTCTTCCTCCTTTGTATCCTCTGTCGCCATATTCTGTCTAGGAAATTGATTTTGGTTTCTATCGCAATTATTGTTTGGATAATAATTGCCGCCTCTATTTTCAGTGTATACTCTATTTTTATTAAACGTTTGATAGTTATGAGATTGTGAAGGTTATTATTGTAGTTGTACTGCTGATTATTGTTTCCTCTCGAGTAATTATTGTTAGTTCCACGAACGTCATTGTTGCAGTTCTGCTGGTGATTGTTGTTTCCTCTGAAGTTATTGTTGTAGTTTTGCTGCTGATTATTGTTTCCTCTAGAATAATTGTGTTTCCTCCCATTCTCGTGGGATGGAGTCTGCAATGAAAATCTTTCAATTCTTCTTCATCGTCATATTCTTTTTGAAGCCACTCTAATAAATCTAGGGATGACTTTTTCCTCTGTGATTTTCCTGCAAACACTAGTGCTCGACTTTTCAGACCTGCTAAAAAGTGTCTTTTTAATGACGCTCCTACAAAACAATCGTCATCGTTATCATGGGTTTTCAATTGGGTTGTTTGGTGGTAAAGTTTTGCAGCTCTACTTCTGTATATCTCGAAACTTTCGTCATCTCCCTGAACCAAGGTTTCAATTTTCAATTTTTTATTAGAGAACCTATCGTCGATTCTCCGTTGAAAGTATTTTTTAGATTCCCTTTCACTGTCTCCCAGTTGTCGTCCTCTCTCTCTCTGTGAGTCGCATTAATTTATCTTAGTTTAGTGTATACCACATTCAAGAGTGGTGTCTGATATTTGTGCTGCGAAGTAGTCTTTTAATATTAGGAACGGCCAAAGTTGCTCGTGCTTTCCATGAAATTCCGGAATAGTCCTCTAATGGCATACCGGTCACAGCATTGATATCAGCTATCCACTGGGTTCCGCTGTGGACGTACATAGACAGGCGACGCCAGAATCTGGGTGGGGGACCCACGCCGACTACAGCCGTATCCGGGGCCGGACACGCCGGCCAAAGCCCACCTCACCTGGTGCCAAGTGAAGAGCTCCGTGAAAAAACGAGTTGGAGTAATTTGCCGGGTCCACAGGTCCCGCCACAGGAGCAGTAGAAGGCTAAAACTGCACACAGTTGAGGATGGGGCGCATCGGGTTGTATCGCAATGTAGAGGCACCTTTAGCTGGTACACCTTCCACTTGAGCCATGTGGAAGGCCCGTCGTACAAGGAAATGAGCATTAAGATATAAATCAACACCTAAACACTGTGACGCACTTACCCGTGCGATCATGGAAGTGATTTTCGGAAACGCCGGCAATGGTTTATATAGTATATTCATACGGTAAACGATGCTAAAAACGGGAAAAATGATGAAAATGACAATAAAAGATCCTGGTTCTAGGATGAGAAGGCAAAACATGATATATAAATGAAAAGACATTCATTTCCAGAGACCGATTAAACAAATAAACGGGACAATTCATGCGTATGAAAGTTACGCATCAAAAGAAAGTAAAACTAGAGCAGATCATCGAGTGTATATCCCAGACTCACTGTGACACCGAGTCGCCAGGAGGCGACAGATGGCGCCAAGAGGAGAGTGGACGGTGGAGGGTCGATGGTTAATGAGGTATTGGTGGTATCGAGAAGAAGTTAACCAACCTTCCGGTTTTAATACCTTAAAAGATTTATAAGCCCAATGACGCGAATCCAACTCGGCTCACGGACAAGCAAAAACATTCGAGGAAAAGAGAGCTAACCAGATGTTAGTCATTGGTCTGGTTTAGCTCAGAGTAACCCAAAGCAGCATCATTGAGACATAACAAAGCTTTCAGAAGCTTCAAGATTCTTAGGCGAAGTAAAAGCGTCGCTAAGACGGAAACCAAGAGGCAATAGCCCGGCTGTCCCCGTTCGACCTGAGCCATTTTTTTGCGCTTCCAACAAAAAGAAGTTAACGGAACTGAGGGGTGCGCACACCGCAAGTAAACTAGGGCAGTGTACGACACGCGAACCACGGAGAGATCCCACCGCTGTCACCACGAATGCAGAGTCCCTTCCGGAGGACTCTGCCAGGATATGTGATATTTGAGCCACGCGACGGTACAAAAACTCGTAAATCCTGTACGTACGGTCAGAATTTTCGATTAAATAATGTTCTACACGAGAACATTAGCCCTAGAGTGTATTCCGCGAGAAACAATTTCCTCTCGCGAAATCACTGCCTATCCTTATTACTCTAATGGCCCTTCATCGGCCTGTCTCTATTTTCGAACATTACTTCGTGGGTTTAATCCCACTTAGTCTAATTCTACCGAGAGCGCCGAGCCGTGCGCTCGCCACTCTGCTTGTTTGCAAACATTTGCCAGAAACTCACCCTCGCGGTGCGGCGACGAGTTACCGGCCCATCAAGTATCGAACCGCGGGCTCTTGTTTTAATTAATTGTGCTTACGGGTGGCGGTTTTCGTCACCCAAGCCAAGCGGAAGACGTGGCTTCAACTGTAAGCAAGCTCTGACCTACTTTTATGCACAGCTGAAGGCTGTGCCAACGTAGAAAGAATGCGATAGGAAACCGGTTTCTTCCCGGGTTCTAAGTATGTCACCACATGTGACGGAACCCTGTAGGCTTCTACTGCATCGCCACGACCATTGGAAATTATTAAGGTGCTGGTCGGCCATTATGAATTTTCGGTTCAAATTCCGATTGAAATGGAAACTGTCTCTTGAAAATCGGTTTTTTAATCTCTCCATAATTACACAAAAACTGGTTTCGTCTAAGTCTAAATCTTCAATTTGCTTTAGACTTATTTGGCTGATGGAAATATCTATATTTTTCTTCTAGATCTTTTAAATGATCTAGGAATTTACTTTCTAAGTAGCTACTACTTTTTTCCCCCTCTAACTGCTTGAATGATGAAGTGAAAGGAAGATCCTCCCAAACATGTGATTTTTATAAAAATTATATGTCGTTCTGTTCATATGCTGGAATGACAATTTCCAAACAATATTCAGAATTTCGGCGTTGTTTTTGTTCCTTTTCGGAGATTAGAACTGTTCAAATTTTCAAATAATTTTCAAAGATAATTCGACTTTCGTCTTAACGAACTCATAGTCATCTGTTAATTTATTCCAATCTCTTGTCGGAATTTTATCTTCATATTTCTTTAAGATGGATTCGAACTCTTCTAAATGCTCTAGTAGCAACTGTCGCATTGTATTAATCCCTGTTTGCATTCTTGACCTATTTATACTTTTGCATAGGTTCTTATGCTCCCTGTCTATATGCTCCCTGTCTATATGCTCCCTGTCTATATACTCTCCAATTTCTCCTAAATAAGTCATTTACTATCTTATGCTTCACTTTTATTAATCACTGGCGATCACACACATCTCAAGAACGAGAATAAAAAGGAAAAAGATTGTAGTTACTTACCACAGCTTGCCTACTTCCATGTTGTAGGGTTGATTTCGTCTTTTGCTGCTGGCGTTCCTAACACTCCCTAGTGTTTTTCGCGCTGTCATCATATGTAGCGTTGTTGCGGACCGAGCGGCAAAGGGGTTACTAGGTTTGTGATATATCACTATGTACGAAAACGTCACTTGTATCTTCTGTATGTAAAGCCTATGTGAAACCTAAATTTATCCTGTTCTCTTTTTTCTTTACACTTATATGGAACAGTAAATTTTAATAGCAGTAAACTACAACTCTCACTCTGGCCCAGACCTTATCCGCCACTTACCTAAACTCAAACTTTAAACAAAACATTGCTACTCAGCCTCGCTTGGCCATGGTCAATACTTGTTTTCCTAACATGCTGCTCTTGAAATTCTTGCAGTTGTTTTGTTTTGCCGCAGCTTATGTAAGTAAAAGGTTAGGCTCTTGCAAGAACGCTTTTTCTTTCGCAATTACATCTCGAAACCTTGCCGTTATGAAAAGGGGCGTGTCGGAAGACAACTCTTTCTTTCGCTTTAATAAACAAACTGCTGAACCGAGTTCCTTTAGCTGACCGACCTATTGAAATGATTTTTTTTTGTTTCCTATTTACGTAATAAACTACGGGAATCGAAGCGATACACAGCTTCAGTCTCAATCTTGTTATCGTTGAAGATGTCTCTTTAAGCCTCCAAATCGCTATCAGTGGCCTGTCGTCCGTGTTAACAATGAATTTCTGGGCAAAATATAAAGTCTTCTATGGCCCATACAATTGCCAGTAGTTCTTTCTCTATAATATGACATATCTTTTCTGCACCCACAAGAGGATTTTTCGTTTGACAAGACGACATCAATATCATCATTGCTAGCGTCTGTCGTCATAACAAATGTATCCTTATAATCTGATCTAACTAAGACCGGTTCTGTTACTAAGGCCGGATTTAGGAACTCGAATGCTTCCTGGCATTCGTTTCCTCACAAAAACTTAGCGTATTTTTCAATAATTCGTTTGGCGGTTTTCTCTTTTCTGCGATGTTTGGGATAAATTTCTCGTGAAAATTTACCGTACCCTGTTGATCCAATGCCCTTCACATTAGTGGATTGTTTAAGGCTCCGTATGGCCTATACATTTGCATTAGTGGGTCTAATGCCGTTTTCGTTGATGACATAACCTACATATTCTATTTCTCTCTTTAGAAATTGGCACTTGGAATCAACTTTTAAATTATGTTTATAATAATTTACAATAATATCGTCGAGGTAAACAAATGCTTTCACCTCCGATTTCGAATAAAACAGTATTCATCAACTTTTGAAAGGTTGAAGGACTGTTCTTTAGCCCCATCGGCATCCTAGCGAACTCAAAATGGCCCTTCCGAGTTGAAAATACCGTCTTAGCCGCAACCCTAAGTTGCGATCTGGAAAGGTGAGATCCTCGTAGGTGGCGGGCCCTGGCACGCCGACCGGAGCCCACCTCGCCTCATGCCACATAAGGAGTTTGACGAGAAAGCGGCTGACGAAAACATGTCCTGAGGCTGCGGACGGTTGATGATGGCGTGCAGCCACTTGTAGCACACCGGCCACTGAACACAGGAACGCCGGCAAAACTTTATATAGTCAATCCTCTTAATTACAAACTCGGCGAATCAGTATTAATGCATGCGCTCGCGCCAGGCGCACCACAGAACAGAGAGAAGAGAATAGAGAATACAGTGTTATGATGAAATCACCCGAACGTGAGTGAATAATAATTTTTAAACAGCGAGTCGGGAAAAAAGATACAAAAAAGAGAGAAGTGATAGCAAAAATATATGCACCACTTGCTTAGTAGGGTTAGCACTTTAGAAAAGATAACAGAAATCATGCCCCAGTACGACGAGACGAGCAGATCAACGAGTGCACATTCCAGACTCACGAGGAGACGCCGAGTCAGATGGCACCAAGAGAAGATTTAACGGTGGCAGTCGATGGCTAGGGAAGCATTTAGAGCTGTATCAAGGAAAAAACAAAAACCAGCCTCCCGGTTTTCATACCAAAGAAGATTCATAAACCCGACAAAGTCAGTTCAACACGGCTCACGGGCGAGCCAAAACATTCTACGAAAGGATGAGAGCTAACCAGATATCAGCCATTGATCTGGTTCAGCTCAGATTAACCGAAATAGCATCATTGAGACTTTAAAAAAACTCCCCGAAAGCTTCAAAGAGAGAGAGCGAAGTAAAATTGTCGCTAGGACGGAAACTGAGGGGCAATTACCTAACAGTCTCCATTCGACTAGCAAAATGAATTTTTGCTTACAATTTTTTTTTTTTTGATGAAGAAGAAATAAGAGAAGATTAATGATAAGATGAGAAACATGGATTGGTGAGCGAGGGTTTTTACAGCTTAACCTCTCCGCTCTCGATCATTTCAGATAATTTATCCCAATTGAGCTGGAGAGGTATCGTTGAGTCTTTCAATTGTTGGGCCAGTGCCTGCCATCCTGCTGCTGAAGCACCCAATACAGAATCTGGAAGTTTTTGGCCGGCTAATTGTTTGAATCGTTCGTTTATCTTAACTCCTTTCAAGAACGTAAGGGTGTTCCCTCCTGCCGTCTGGAGCATCCATGCATATGCTGCCATCGACAAGCTTTTGATGTTTTTCACAGAAGTGAGGGTGCCTGTAGGTTCAAGAAGTTTGTAAAACTCCCACTCTTGCCCGTACGTTTGGATGAGGTCTTTATATGAATTATACCAGGTCAGCATGTCCGCCATCACTGAAACCTCTAGATGCAACCGAGTTGGCTCGCTTGTTTGAATTAATTTGTGTATGAAAGAGAAATGTGTGATACTTGAATCTCTCAGGATCTCCTTCATGTGGTCCACCATGGGGTTAGTCACTAAGCAAACTGTGCGGAATATTGTTCGTTTGAGTGCAGGTAAGAACGAAGTTGCTTGGCTCAATTGAAGCAAGGCATCAATGGGCAGGTAAGCTTTCACCAGATCGATAGTCAATAAGTGAGATCCAGACTCCATACAGTGGGTCATAGCTTTCAATCTTTTATCTAGGTATTCAGACAGGACTTGGGCGTTCTCTGCTGACTTTACCATAGAAAGAACAATAATATATCCAAACATCTGCATAGATGCAACTGTTTAAATGGGTTCTGGAATAGTTTCACTTATTTCTTCTAGGGGAATTCCTGTTAATTGAGGGTATTCAGTAGTATATAGTGAGAACTCTTGCTTGCAGACCATCATCCGGAAATTGGCAATATGCTTCAATCGATGCCGCAAACCCAGGTATCCAGGATATTAACCCCATTATAGTAGGAACCATCAAGACTGGTGCAGTGCCCTTGGAGAACAGAGGAACTTTTTGGAACGAGGCTAAACACTGTGCCCATTTCATAGTGTCTACGTAATTCAAGAGAGTTTGTAGCTCCGGAGCCCGCCCTATCAAAGAGCATATCACTCTATGTTTAGGAGCGATTCCCAAAGCTTGACTTGCCCAAATGTGATGATACAGGAGGATTTCTTCCTTGGGTCCATCATAACTCGGGTCATCTGAATTCACCTTTCCAAATCTTATAGTTGCGAGAGCCTTGCCTTCTTCTTGGTATGTCTTAGTAAACCAGTCATAGCGGTACGCATCTTCCTGAGAAATTGGCTTTAAATCCGCCAATTTGGCTAGTTCTCCACGGGTAAGTGTATTCGATGCCATGATTAATGTCAAGTAGTTAGTTTTTGATTTTGTTGGGATGGTTATTGTTCGCACTGGTTGATGCCTGTAACTTTGAACATTGTAGTTGTCTTGTCTGTGAACACTGCTGCTTCTCTACTTTGAGCGCTATTGCTTGATCCGCTAGGTCGCCAACGCCTACCTCCTATCTCTTGTTCCTGCTCGAGCTAATCCAAGCCGCGTAATCTATTTTCCACATCCGTGAATTGTTCACATTCCTCCCCACCTTCTTCCAATAGGAGCAAATCATTTCAAATCGCCTGGAAATACGCGAAAATTCAATCGACCATTTTTGATTTGAATGAAACTTTGCACACGTATTTGACTAAGTAAACTGAGCATTTTTCACAGGTGGAGAGATTTTTTACACCCATGAGTTACATTCTAAAAGGGCGTATGCCTTTTGGCACAGGTTTTATTCGAAGCATTGTAGCCCAGAAACCGTTGGTTGTATAGAAAAACTGTCTAAGAATGAGTTGTAGGGAATTAAAAATGCACCATAAAAAATATACACTGAAAAAAAAATTTTTTTTTTGACCAAAAAAAATTAAAAATAAACATTAAATTTCAATTTAAAAAAAAGAGTTGAATTTTTGTTTCAATTTTTTTTAAGAAACTTGACGTTAATACGCAACTTTTTAAAAAAAGTCCAGGATGGAGAAATGAAAAATGATTTTTTTATGGTAGATTAATTTTTTTATGAAAATTCTAATTCAAACATTTTTCAAAATATTTGTTTTCTGATGATTTTAAAAGATGCAGAAAGTCATTTTGAATCAAAAAGCTCTTGGTAGTAAACATTCTAAAGGCATTGGTTTTCGAGTTATTTCTAATTTAAGCTCGAAAAATTATAATTATTCAGGAAAATACACGTTTTTCTTAATTTGTCCATGGTTCTCCAGCAAAAACCATACGTTTATTGGAATGCTTGATCAAAAATATACAATTCATTCTTTGACAACAAGACGATTGGGCGAACGGTTCTCAAGAAAAGAGTTAGATGTTCTAAGTAATATAAATATATATAAGAATCAAATTTTTATTTTTGAGTTTTATTATCTTGGGAACATATTTTTTTATGACATAGATACTTTACAGAACTAGTTTCACCTTATATTTTATATACATCAGAAGTAAATGATTCGTCATCTTTTGAAAACAGCTTCGTTTGTATCTTATTTTCTGAAATCGGAACAAAAGAGTAATACTTTTGTGTGGCAGCTATTATTATAGATTTTTTGAAAATAATGCTCCATTCTGTTACTTTTTGTTCATATTCTTCATATGATATCCAACTAAATGACATTTTTGATGAATTTTTATTACTTTTCTGATTAGACCAATCATACAATTCTTTTGCGCTTGTAATGGGATGTTCATGTTCTTTAGCTAAACTTGCATTTCCTGCCATTCGTTTTAATATGAAACCAATTGCATCGCATGGGCCTTTTACCATGAAAAGCCGCAAAAAATGCCACTCTGCATCGACGTTATATTTTGTTTTGAACTTGCAAAGTTTTTTCTATTTTTATATTGTGAGGCAGCTCCATCAGACATTAATATCGCTTTTTCCAACTGTATTGTTGTTTTCAAAAAACTCATTAATTCGGCAATGAACACCTGAACCGCAACAGTATCATGATGGAGTACTTCCGATATTATGATGAAGCTGATATTCTTAAGTGTTCCAGATTCTGAATAGTAAACAACGAAGGGATGAATGGCTTGACTATTATTCCAATAACTACACGAATCACAAATTGGTAAAAACGTATTAAAATGAGCTTGACTGTTTAATATTTTTAAATTTGCAATAACGTTTTCGTTTAATTTGCCTAAGCTTGATGAGCACCGATGATCAGGAAAGGGTTTACAGCATTTGGGCTTTTTTTTTCCTTCATCTATAGTTTATTTGACACGGCACAAATACAATTCAATGTTTAACGGCGCTAATTATATCTGGTAGTTTACTTTCTAAAGTATCTTAATAACTAAAAGCAAATTTTTTATCCTCGCTGCCGACTACGAGCTGAAACTAAATCTAACTTAAAGCTAGAATATTTTGCATTAAAAGCACAGGTTTGCTGTTTGATGGTTTTCATTGCCATAGGTAAGCAGCATATTAAATTTGTTCCGCTGCCGGGCCAAGATATTACGGACTGGCATATTGGGTTGTTTCCATCGGGCCTTGAGAGTATCGTGCGGGTCTGATTGCTGTTTCCGGATCCGAGGTCTCAACGTGTTCTTGTCGTTTGGTTGGATGTAGGCGGAAGGGGATAGGACTAAACTGGGGCGTGGATGGATTTCAGGAAAACGTATATTAGGGACATGTAGGATAGGTCACGGCTCGCCAAGACTTCACGAACAGGAACAGCCGGCTGCCTACCTTCGGCCTGCAGGGAAGCTATTAATCTAGACCTGGCGTCACGGTGTACAGGGCATGACCAAACAACGTGCTCTATGTCGTGATAACCTTCACCACAGGCACAGATACCACTCTCCCCGAGCCCAACACGATGGAGATGCGCGTCAAATCTATAGTGATTGGACATAAGCCGGGACATCACGCAAATGAAATCCCGTCCTACATCCAACCCCTTGAACCACGGGTTCGTCGATACCTTGGGGATTATGGAATGTAACCACCTTCCCAGTTCCCTGATCAGTTGCCAACTGATGATCGTATTCTGACGTACAAATGCGAAAAATTCATTAAAGGCAATTGGTCTTTCATAAATATCACCGTTTGTTGCGCCCACCTTAGCCAAAGAGTCCGCTTTCTCATTACCCGGTATCGAGCAGTGAGAAGGGACCCACGCTAAGGTAATCTGAGTAGATTTTTCGCATAAAGCACTCAGATGTTCCCGTATTTTCCCCAGGAAATACGGAGAGTGCTTAACATTTTTCATCGATCGGAGAGCCTCAATGGAACTGAGACTGTCCGTAAAGATGAAATAATGGTCCGTGGGCATTTTTTCGATAATTCCTAGGGTGTACTGAATTGCAGCTAATTCTGCGACGTAAACAGAAGCAGGATTATCGAGCTTATGGGAGACGGTTAAATTGTTATTGAAGATACCGAAGCCAGTGGACCCATCAAGAAGTGATCCGTCAGTGTAGTACATATTGTCGCAGTTGATGTTTCGATATTTATTGGAAAAAATTTTAGGGATCTGCTGCACGCGTAAATGATCCGGGATTCCTCGACGGTTCAAGACCTCACATTTGATTAGAATACGAGAAGACAGGTTCCAGAAGCGGTTTTTCAATGGTAGTATTCCAGCTAAGATCTCCAAACTCATCGTATGGGTCGATTGCATGCAACCCAAGGCGATACGCAAACAACGATATAATAACAGACAGTATCGTTGTTTGGTAAAGCCTTATAAGGTCTCCTGGGTGGGCTCCCCACCATTGTCCGGTTATTGTACGAAGAAAATTCACTCTTTGTTGACATTTTTTCATCAGATACCTCACGTGACAACCCCAGGTGCCTTTAGAGTCGAACCAGACACCAAGATATTTGTGTACCAAAACCTGAGAAATCGTTTTACCCATTAATGGTGTTTGAAACTGAGCAGGTTCATGCTTCCTAGAAAAAAACTACTATCTCAGTCTTCTCCGGAGAGAATTCGATACCTAGCTGTAAAGCCCAAGCAGACAAATTGTCCATGGTATCTTGCAATGGTCCTTGCAAATCGGCAGCTTTGGCTCCTATAACAGAGATTACACTGTCGTCTGCAAGTTGTCTTATCGTGCATGAATTTGCCAGACATTCGTCGATGTCATTTACATAAAAGTTGTAAAGAAGGGGGCTTAAACATGAGCCCTGGGGAAGACCCATGTAGCTAATGCGAAAAGTTGCCAAATCGCCGTGCGTAAAATGCATGTGCTTTTCGGACAACAAATTGTGCAAAAAATTGTTCAAAATTGGAGAAATTCCTTGTCGGTGAAGTTTACCCGAAAGAATGTCAATAGAAACGGAATCAAAAGCCCCCTTTATGTCCAAGAACGCAGACGCCATTTGTTCTTTGCGAGCATACGCCAGCTGAATATCTGTTGAAAGCAACGCAAGACAATCATTCGTCCCTTTGGCACGGCGGAAGCCAAATTGAGTTTCTGATAGTAGACCATTTGATTCGACCCAATGGTCTAAACGACGGAGTATCATTTTTTCCCACAATTTCCGGATACAGGATAGCATTGCAATCGGCCTATAAGAGTTGTGATCAGAAGCTGGTTTCCCTGGTTTTTGGATGGCGATCACCTTCACTTGCCTCCAATCCTGCGGTACAATGTTTTGCTCCAGGAACTTATTGAACAAGTTCAACAAGCGCCTCTTGGCATTGCCGGGTAGATTCTTCAACAAGTTGAATTTGATTCTATCTAACCCAGGCGCGTTATTGTTACAGGACAGGAGGGCAACTGAAAATTCTGCCATCGTAAAAGGTGATTCTATCGCGTCGTGGCCCGGAGACGCATCGCGAACAATGTTTTGCTCAGGAACAGAGTCCGGACATACTTTCCTGGCAAAATCAAATATCCACCGACTTCAAGACTCCTCGCTTTCGTTGACCGTTACGCGATTCCGCATTCTTCGGGCTGTGTTCCAAAGAGTGCTCATCGATGTCTTCCTCGACGTCTCGTTCACGAACCGACGCCAATATCCGCGTTTCTTTGCTTTAGCCAAACTTTTAAGCTTGGTATTAAGCTCCGAATACCGTAAATAGTCGCCAGGTATACCTCCCTTCTGGAAGGCCAAAAACGCGTCGGAACTTTGCGTGTAGACATCGGAGCACTCTTGGTCCCACCACGGAGTGGGAGGCCGTTCTTTGATCGTTACGCCGGGATATTTCTTCGTTTGGGCCTGCAACGCGGCGTCGAGAATCAAGCCCGCGAGGAGGTTGTATTCTTCAAGTGGTGGATGATGTTGAATCGACTCGACCGCTTTTGAAATCATTTCCTCGTATAACTTCCAATCGACATTCCGTGTGAGGTCATACGGAATGTCAATTGGTCGCATGCGAGTTGACCCGTTTGTAATTGAAATAAGAATTGGCAGATGGTCGCTACCGTGAGGATCAAGGATTACCTTCCATGTGCAATCCAACCGTAGCGACGTCGAACATAAGGATAGATCCAAAGCGCTTGGGCGCGCTGGAGGTTTCGGGATACGTGTCATTTCACCGTTGTTTAAAATAGTCATGTCGAAGTCATCGCAAAGATTATAGATTAAAGAGGAGCGGTTATCATTGTATGGGGAACCCCAAGCCACACCATGAGAGTTGAAGTCTCCCAAAATCAAACGTGGCGAAGAAGTTCTATTAAATCAAAGAGCAGCCGTTGCCCAACCTGTGCTCTGGGAGGAATATATATTGAGGCAATACAAAGCTCTTTACCTTGTATTGTCATTTGACATGCGACAACTTCGATGCCTGGAATCGAGGGAAGGTTAATACGATAGAAAGAATAGCACTTTTTTAACCCTAAAAGTACTCCTCCATACGGGGTGTCTCGATCAAGGCGAATAATATTAAAATCATGGAAGTTGAGATCAATATTTGAAGTAAGCCAAGTTTCACAAAGGAAAAATGACTCGCATTTGTTTTTATTTATCAAAACTTTAAACGAATCAATTTTTGGTAAAATACTTCTACAATTCCACTGTAAGACAGAGATAGAATCCTTCATATACGCAGTTGAATTAGGCATCGAAGGATACAACCGCTGCAAGGAGGGGCCATTGGGCAGTCAACTGCTTCAAAAATGATCTAACTGTTGGGAGGAATGCTGTAAGAAAAATTTTAATTGGATCGGGTACATTGAAATTTTCAAAAATCCAGTCCACAATGTCAGAAAATTTCACTAATCCAGAGTTTGTTCCATCAACTGGATGTGCAAAAGGAACAACTGGGGTTTTAGATGTTCCTGGCAGTGCTGGGAACTTCTTCTGGGACTTTAAATTTGCAAGCCCAGGAGGAGTTTGCTTCGGTTTTTCCGCTGCACTGTTTGGTTTGTTCGTACTTTTCATTACACTTTGGGAAATCTTAGGACCTTTACGGGGAAGTTTAGGAGAAGAAACATTTTTCCTCTTCCTAGACTCCCCAGGATTGGCATAAGATGTTCCCGCTGATGAATCGTCAGAATCGGTTTCATCGGAGGACAACAGATCAAAAAGGTTCGATGTTATGGTATAAGTGGTCACGGTCTTCTTCAGCATCTCAGCATAAGAACGCTTTGAACGCTCCTTAAGTGACCGCTTGATTTTATCTCTGCGCTGCATGTACACCGGGCATGTGGAGAGCTCATGCTGGTTTTCCCCACAGTGAATACATTTTTCAGCATTAACACTGCAAGAATCTTCCGCATGAGTCTCCCCACACTTGCTACATCGTGCCTTATTGCAGCAGTAGGCGGCTGTGTGGCCTAACTGCTTGCAATTGGTGCAATTCATAACACGGGGTACATACAATCGCACAGGCAGACGAACCCGGTCGATCGAGACGTGGCTAGGGAGTGCAGATCCGGCAAACGTAACGCGAAACGAGTCTGACGGGGTGTAAACTTTTTTACCGCCGACGAGAGACATGGACCGCAATTGCTTACAATCCAAAATCTTCGCCTGTGTTTCAGTATTTTTGAAGCAACCGGTTGCGCTTTTTAGGATACACTCGACAGACAGACTCGAATCGGTTATGACACCGTCGATCTCCACGTCTCGTGCGGGTATGTAAACGCGATACTCGCGTGTGAAGAGCTCAGAGCAAGCGATAGCATTGGCCTGTGCCAGATCACTGACCACGACACGGAGCTTGTTAGGTCGGACCTTGGAAATTTCGGTCACGGCCTTGTACCCCTTCGTCAGGTCTTTAGAAATTTGCAGTATGTTTAATCGCTTTGAATTCACTCCTGCCTTTGGACGAAAATAAACAGTATAGCTGCCCTGTTGAGATCCGTCCGGGTAAAGCCTGGGGCGAGGGGGGACTGGAGAATGAACAGGAGAGGGGGTAACAGAAGGGTCAGGGTCAGGGGGGTTCGGGGATGGTGGCACGGGAGGCGAGGAATCTATATCCATCGCGCTAAATGTAGCGCACTAGCGCCGACAAGAACACGTACCTATTTACTTCTTCCTTCCAGCAGTGGTTGTCCGATCGTTCGAAGCTGCACCCAAAGTAGCCAGCAGCACCAGTACAGCAGCACCAATACAGCCACCAGCAGTGAGCCGGGTGTGAGATCACTCAGCACAGCGACACGACTCGACTGTAAACTGATGGCCTTGAATTAGAAAAATCTATTCACTGTGCACAGATCAAAACTGCAGCTGGTATTTTGCACCAATACAGCCAAAGTTGCGAGCCGGGTACAGAACGTAGCGACACAACTCACAATCTAGTTGGCCTTTAGCGCGAATAATACACTCTTTTGTTTGGCTATTCGTACACACGGACCGGATTGTAATAGAACGACCACTTTGCACGGTCGTTTCTGTCGAGTGTTCGACGCGGAATGCATTTGGGCTTGGTGAATTCCATTTTCACTTTATTCATCTTCACAAAATGCAAACTGTTACTAACACATCTGGAGTAGAACAATTGTATTTATATACGAAAACAGATATTATAGGTAACCCAGTAGTTATTGGTTGCGTACTTTACAAACAGTTATTATTAGTAAACAAGTAGGTAGTGTTGCACGACAAACATATTTTTTTTATAAAACTTTCGGCAAGGGGGAACGTGTAGGGAGGATAAGGTACAGCGCTTGAGTTATTTATCCAATTGTTTTGTTGTCAAAGAATGAATTGTATTTTTTTGATCAAGCATTCCAATGAACGTATGGTTTTTGCTGGAGAACTATGAACAAATTAAGAAAAACGTGTATATTTCGAAATATTAACTATTTTTCGAGCTTAAATTTAAAATAACTCGAAAACCGATGCCTTTAAAATGTTTACTACCAAGAGCTTTTTGATTCAAAATGACTTTCTGCATCTTTTAAAATCATCAGAATACAAATATATTGAAAAAATTTTAAATTAGAATTTTTATAAAAAAATTAATCTAGCATAAACAAAATATTTTTCATTTCTCCATCCTGGACTTTTTTTAAAAGTTGCGTATCAACGTCAAGTTTCTTTCAAAAAAAAAAAAAAAAAAAAAATTCAACTCTTATTTTTTTAAATTGAAATTTAATGTCCTTGTAGATCGAAACGTCCTCGTTTGTAGTGAATTCAACTCTGTGACCGGATGAGGACTTTTTGCTGTGATGTTTCCAGTGGTTGCTAAATTTCCTGCTTATTAAGAAAAAAATAGCGATTGTTGCGATTACCAGGCTTATGCCCGACAAAGATATGGAAGTAAATGCGGTTATATTGGTTTTAGAATTTAATGTCTCCAGATGATGCCTGTTGATGAGATGCAATTTTTCAAAACTTCTTTGAGGCTCTATATCAATAGTTTGGATTTCTAAACCATCCATGGGAACGACCAATAATGGCTCTACCTTGTACCATTCTTTGTTGGTAAATTCCAACCCATTTATAGTTATGGTACAATTGTGGTATTCAATTAGAAATGTTCCCGTGAGGATACGATTCCGCAGCCCGCAAGTGGTTGCTATCCCTTGACTGTTTATTTGTTTTGCAATCAAGTGTTTATCGGTTACAGATTTGATTTCTGATGGTACACTTACTTCCTTGAATGAGCAGTTCGCAGAGCTTCCTTTTAGCAGGTGTGGAAAGCAATCATCTAAGGTGAAATTGCTTCAATTTTCTGGGTGACAGATTTGGTTGTGACCGACTTGTTGGCACTCCTCGATGATGAAGTAGAATTGTTGGTCATTGGTGATTGCTGTGTGAGCGGGTAGCTTAAGTGTTTTATTTTTGACTAACAATGGTTCTAACAACAGCGTTTTATAAGCAAGTTCATCTAACAAGGGAACTTCTTTTATGAAAACAATTTTTGTGTGATTTTAAAATGCGCTGAGATTTAAGAATTGATAACCTTGATCTATGCTTTCTATAATTATTCATGGTTTGCTCAACTCGTCGGGGGAAAGGATGTTTCTTGGTATGGCATTTAGTTCAGCTAGTTGGATTGATTCGAAAATAAGCTTCAGGTGAGATTCTAAATTATCTAGCTGGATATAATTTTAAAGTTTTCTTTCAGTAATTTGAATGTTTTGTCGATTCCTGAATTTGACCTAGCTGCTTTAAGACTTTTCCTGATAAGGTTGTGATCGAATTCGAACTGTTCTATAAATGTTCATGTTCTATAGAATTTTGCTATCGATTTTTAGAGTTGTGAGAGTTTTTGATATTTCTATCAGATCGTCGTTATCAAGATTTCCGGTTATCTGTTTTATGGCTGATCCTACAAAGTTAAGCAACCCTCTCTTGTTTCTTTGCCTTGGCATTAAATTTTGAAACATCTTGCGAGTCTTGCTAAACTTTGCTTCCATCATTGCTGTCAAATCTGAGAGGTCTTTAAAACTTTTTAGTCCGTGTATGGCGACGTCCAGTCTGGCGAGAATTGGTTCGCACTGCTTAAGGTCAATAACGTGATATAAGCGTGATATATTCCCAATCCTCACGAAAGACTTACCCATCTTTAGTGCTAGCCATCCGGGATTGTGTTGAAGGTCGGTTATTTGGATGGAGGAGCTGAAATGGGAGGGGTTAATAAAAGCGAGCATCCACACTGCCATGGCCAGTCGGAAATCCATTGGTATTAATTCAAAAATGAGACTGTATTGATATGATTGAAATCATAAAATAAAGACGAATAAAGAAAATAATGCTAGTATTACATATGAACTAATTACTGAAAGGATGTTTTCGTTAAATTACGTACGGATCCTTTTTATTTTACTCTTATGCAATTTACGGTTGTTAGAGTCCGTGAATGTCTGGTGACCGTCGTTGGCTACCGTAACGGGATTAAAAAAAACTTTGTTGTTTGTTTTTTACCCCCTGCCGTTTATTATAAACAATTTGGCCGGGCTCCAACGCGAATGGATCCTCTTTGAAGGGTTTCGCTGCTGGTTCTGCTTTTCTTGGGTTTGCCTGATTTGATGAATCACTTCGTATACTTTGTTGCGAGCTTCCAACATTCTTTGAGGGTCAAGAGGTCTCTCTTAACCATCTTTATTCCCATAGAAAGCTTCTCGAGGTTTGATTTTCAGAGAGGAGTGTACGCTGTTGTTGTATAAGGTGCAGCAAATTAAAAACATCTCCTCGATTGAATCATTGGGAAACTTATGCCTACTGCATTTATAGATTTCATCGATGGTCGAATGAAATCGCCCTACAATGCCGTTGGTTTCACATCTATTACTTCTATCAACCGGTGTAAAATATTGTTGGACATTGAGGTCGGCGAGCATGCCTCTCATTTCGATAGACCGTATTCCCGGTTCGTTTTCAGAACCCATTTAATATGGCTCTTCGTCTATCCGGCGTGGTTCTTGACTTAATGGAAATCAAGGTTCCAAACCGTGTCAATTTATTGACCACTGCTGATAGGAGGGTGTATGGTCGCGAGATCAATATGTCAACATGAATAATGTCCAAGGGTTTCTCTGGTATAAGTTTCTCCATGTTTGATTTTGTATGGTCTACGCTCGTACTTCATTTTGTTGTACGTGGGACACAAAACAATGCAAGTGCAAATTTTTCTCTTCATTTTTGGAAAATACCACTTTCGTAGTATTTCTTCTCTATTCTCTCGAATGCCCCGGTGTGTGGTCTCATGAGTTTCCTCTATAACTTGATCTTGTTCGGTATCTGTGATTAATTCGGTTAGATGTCTTTGAGAATTTTTTACTTTGAATGTCTTGCATCTACTGAAATAACTTCGGTACACTAGTTGGAGTGTCCCGAACAATTGTTCAGGGCAATGATTACAATTTACTTTTCGTAGGTCCATATATTCACGAAGTATTCTAATTAAAATTAGCACCCCGAACGCGAAATTTGTAATAGTTTGGTGGCGCATCTGCAGAAAAACTTCACTGTAATTTTCAGTGATTTTTTATGATTATGATTATTATGATAATTTGATTATGAAAGAAGTTAACCGGCAGCTCAGTGAACTCGATTAGATTTGACGAGTCAGAGTCTGTGGAATGCACGAAATTGCTATCTGTTGATTCATCTTCATTGGCATTTATTTCTCGGGAATTCTGGACAGAGCGTCTGCTACCACATTTTGTTTCCCTGGTCGATGAGTTATTTGGAAGTCATATCCTAGAAGTCTCAGCCTCCAATTCACTAATCTGATATTAGGCGTCTTCAGATTGAGTGCGTAAGTAGGAGGTTGGTGGTCAGTATAGAGGGTGAATTTCCTCCCGAAAAGATATGGTCGGAAGTACTGAGTCGCCCACACTATGGCCAAAAGCTCCTCTTCTATAGCGGAAACATTTTCTTCCGTCTTCGTAAACGTCCAAGACGCCAACGCAGCCGGTCTGTCTTTTCCTATGCAACCCTGCGACAGCATGGCTCCCAAAGCAAAGCTACTAGCATCGGTTGTCAAAATAAAAGGACGTTCGAAATCAGGATACTGCAACACGTCACTCTGCGTAAGCGATTCTTTATACTTTTCAAAGGTTTTTACGAATGAAGGTGTATGTTCAGTAGTTTCTCCTTTTCGCAGCTGCGCAGTTAGAGGCTTGGAAATTTTTGCAAAGTCGCGAATGAATCGTCTATAATAGCCCAGAATTCCAAGGAATCCCTTCAGCTCCTTTTGGTTCTTTGGTAGTGGTCAACTTTTGATTGCTTAGCAGGGTTCGGTTTAACGCCCTGATCCGTAACGATATGTCCTAAGAAAGCTACTTAAGAAACTCACACTTGTCGAGCTGAAGCTTTAAATTTACTTTTTCGTGTGCTCTCAGTATTTTTTCTAAGTTCTCGAGATGCTCCTGCAAGGAAGCTGAAAAAACATTAATGTCATTCATGTAAATGAGACAACATTTTCCAATGAATTCTCTGAGTACGTGGTCCATATCCCGTTGAAACGTAGATATAGTTTAGCTTATAATTAATTGAGATTACATGCAATTAGAGATACTGTGGTCAACGTTGAGTGATTGATCCTTCTAGATGATACGCTTATTGCCCGTACCAATATTAATCATTTTCACAAGGTGAGGATCATCTGAAATAGGAGTTAAACCATACTCCTTGTTAACAATTTGAGGATATGTTTGTTTCCCTCCAAACTTAGCATCGGTGTTAAGTTGATTAGTCTTAACACTTTCGCTATGATACGCGAGGTCAGGATTCATATTCTTAAGATAACTATTCTTAACTTCATTTAGCATGGGAGCAGAAGCCTCTCGATCTATACGTTTCTTACTCTCACTACGGTTGGTCATGCCTATGATTGTCATTATCATTATAATCATACTATTTAAACCATCGCATATAATTGATATATTATGTCAGTGTTCTGGTGTAACCATTTTCTCCAATAATTGATCGACCAAACCGATAGATACTGTAATAATTACTATTGTGCTAGTCACTACTCTATGCAAACAAAAAGGATGTCTGTTGCTACAGCCGGAGCCAGCAAGTCCATCTACGACGTTAATCTTTCCCTCCCTAATCTTAAAGTCTCGTTAATGAAGTGAAGCAAAAACGAGCGAGGTGCTCAAATTAATAAAAAAATAACCTACATATATCAACGTATTGTGTGGGCTCTTCTTTGGGATCTCGTCCGCGAAATGCTGAACATGGTATAGGAAAGCTTCCAGTTTTCTAAATTCTAGGATGCATCGTTCATATTCTTTTTATTTAATTTATCACCGATTATGAAACTGCTTTTTTATGCTCTACGAAACTAGATTTATCCTATGTATCTGCATTGTTAATTAAGAAACTCTCTTTATCTTTATTCTATTTCTTCTTGAAACGGTTATTATGATTTTTTCCGATTTTATTTCCATTCCTAATTACAGTGGTCATTTCACTGGGAAAGTCTACTGCTTCATATAGTCCTCTTTATATGTTCTGAAGTATCCGGTACGATTCTATTGGGGTCGCATCAACAAGAACAAAGTCACCCCATATGGGTTAGCAGTCGTTCAATTTTACATCGTACGCCCTCTTGCGCTTTTTTAGGCCGTGAACAAATTTCGGACAGTTTTGACGCATACCTTTATTTTCTGCTCACCCAAACTACGAATTTCTATTCCAATGACACTATAAAAACAACTCACAAATGATTAATTTGTAAGTTTATAATTATCATTCACTCATATCGTGGCACACAAGCAGCGCGAAGAAACAAGAAAAAAACAAACATGACTGAATCAACGGCGACACCACTAGAGCCAGCAGTCAGCCGCATCACAAAAGCTCAAAAAGAAGGGAAAACACTTACCGAAATTTACCGAATACCGGACTCGTAGAAAGCAAAGCCATTTCATTTCGCGAGATTAGGATTTTTTCTTACGGGTCAACCTGAGTTTGATTGATAACCATTTGCGAATTACTTCTTTAGACCAAAGAGAAGGAGCGACGACGCGCCTCAACTATACAGTACGGAGCTCTTTACTCGGTCAACGATGCCCTTCCAGGATGATGACGTTCTGGCTACCGATCCGAATACCACGCACAGAATACTGCACCGGCCCTCCAGAGTGAGCTGAATAGCTGTGATCAGTTCACCCCTCCGAATATTGGCGGAATAAATCGTTCCATCCAGTGCGATCGTTTTATCTGTCTCATCACTAACAAAATTTCGAAGCTTTCCTTCGATCCAAGGCATATGTGCAAATTTACGATTCTACCCTATTCAAATTCGAAACTCTCCGTCTTGAAACACCAAATGGCGAATAATGCCTTGATCTAAAAGTTTTGCAATCTGTTTCTGTACTTCCTCTCTGTGACCGAAAGGATAGCGGTATGATTTTGTATGGATGGGCATTTCGTCTCTCGTTCTAATGGTGTGTTTTATAGCACTTGTGAGTAAGAGTTGGTTGCCTTCTAGGAAAAATGTGTTTCCGTAACGAGAAATAATTTTCAAAAGTTTTATTTTTTTTTCAGCATTAAGGTGATCTTTTCTTAGCTGATCATATAGGTTCCTATCCAATTTGGTTTCACCACAAACACCGTCCTCAGGTATTCCGGTTTCGAAATTGTTTATTTCGGGTTTTAAAATGTCTGGAGACATCTCAACTTCGCATAGTTGATTTGAATTATTAGTAACAAATACATGAACATATCCATTCTTTGCTGCATACAGCCCGGAATGAATAAAAACGTTTGGTTCTATTTCGAGATCTCTTTCAAGAAAGAAATCTCCTGTTGCATTAGATGGGATGCCGACGGCTTCTGTTTCGTGGGCGTTTAAGTTCAGCGACGTGCTGTCAGGGTATTTGTGCATCATTGGCATAATGCCGTGTGGAAATTGCAACTCGTTTGTAGAAGTAACAATGTTCGCGTTAAAATTTTTCAAAGACTCGTAGCCTGTGAGGCCGTCAAAAAATGGATGAAAGTCGAAGATTGGGAAAACTTGTGTAGTTGTTCCGTCTCTTTGCGGAAATGGGTTGAATTCCACAAATCCACGAGAGAACCGCTAACGTTTCTCACTGTGATGGGTTTTGTTCGTGGGCAGTTTTGGAAATTAACGTGGTTTTTTGATAAATAGTTTCGATTACTTCCCGAATCAATGAGAAATTTTAGATTGCCTTTTGTTGTGTTGAGCATGATATAGGGAATGAAGTTGTTCACGTCGTGGAGTAATAACCTCCGACTATCTGAAAAATCAAACAATCAACATTCGGTGATTCATCTGCGTTCTCGTTTGAATTTGGTTTTTCTTCGGATGCGCCGCTGGCCGGCAAGTCAATTGTCTGTTCGCAATTTGTATAAGGGTCAGCATAATCATCTGATGCGGAGACTTCTACAAACTCATGCCATGCTTCTACTGCGGGATGAAAATAATAGTGATAATAGTTGGTCAGCAAACTGAGGCGAATAGAAACAGCGAAATACTACCGAAAACCAAGGAGGACATAAGCGGAAGAACACGGGGAGGGTTTTTTACAAGAAGAAAAAAAATAATAATAAACATTATTTTCCGATTATCAATAATTATTCAGACTATAGTGAAATAGTTGTACAGAGTTAATATAACACTGGTAATGTCGTGATACGGTTCACGGCCATATCGGGTGATGTAGCCTAGCAATGGCCTCGTCTAGTGGTATGTTGGTTACCGCGCGGATGTCATCAACCCACCGGGATCCACGGTGGATGTATATGCCCAAACGGCGCCAGAAGGTGGGCGGCGGGCCCACGTCGACCACAGCCGCATCCCAACCTAGATTCCGATCTAGGAAGGCGCAGTCGTCAGAAGTTGCCGGCCCTGGCACGCCGGCCAGAGCCCACCTCGATCGGTGCCAGTGGAGTAGCTCTATTAGGAAATCCTCCGGGGCGATCCACCGGAACCACAGGTCCTGGAACAGGAGAACGAGTAGACGCAGCCCGCATACGGCTCCGGTTGGAGCGGGTCCAGTGGTGTCACATTGAACTGGCATCTTGCCCTGATGCACCTTCCATTTACGCCAAGTGGAAGGTCCAGTATACCAGCAGAAGAAGTGAAGCATCTCGGTTGCAGAACACATCTCGTGGTCTTGGAGCATCTCGGTTGCAGAACACATCTCGTGGTATTGGAGCAGCAGTAAAGAGAAGAAAATTAAAAAAAAGGGGTATAAGTAAACGTGACAGCACGTACACGGGGTGACGCACTTACCGGTGCGGTCATGGAAGTGATTTATGGAAACGCCGGCAAGGGTTTATATAATCAATCCCTTCTCATCTCTCTTGAGGTGATTTCGCGTATGAACGTGTACAGGTTGTGTTTGGAGTTCTAGTATATCACACAATCCTGGTAGGTCATTACCTACATTTTGGTCTATCTATTGGTTGCTCTTGCTCGTGAAAATATGGTTGGTTTATATAATTTACATGTTTAGTCTTAACGGAAGGCGGTGTTCGCTGAATATTATACTGTGGCGTCGTTTTTTGCATGTTGGTATTCTGTGAGTTGGCGAAATTTTATGGTTGGTTTTGTTGATAAGCTGGGTGATAATTTTGTGAATGATTTTATGGATAAGCTGGACGATAATTTGGACGGGGATATGCTGGAATAGGTTGTCTTACAAATTGTCTTGGAGGTAGGTTTGGAGCTGGTGGACATCTGTGAGATTGTGGAGGAGGAAATGGAAATCTTGGTATTGCGTTCTGGGAGGTGGATGCTTTAGGAATTGCACCTGTAGATGTTGTGTGTACTCTGAAAGGGTTCTTCACATAATTATAATTATTCTCTTCTTAACATAGTCCAAGAGCTTCTCTCAAAATTTTTGGAGCTTGAGCTCGAATTATTGGGCCTATAGGTTCTTTCAACCCTGCTACAAACACTTTGAGTCCGATTTCTTGATAATATTTATTTTTTGCAAATCTTACTGCAGAGTTTGATTCGCTAAGGTTAAGTTGATTAAACATCAATGAAATAATGTGAGAAATTTTACTATGAAATTCTTCCACCGTACCCACTGGTGTGAGTTTCAAGTCTCGAGTAAGTGAAACTTTATCTCTTTTGTCGTTGTAGTGCATCAGAAGGGTGGTTTTAATTTCATCCCAGGAGAGATCGGTACCGTATAGCTCTAAAACGGTGTCCGCGTCTCCACAGATTTTAGAGCGGATGGCTTGCATCCATACTCTGTAAATAGGAGAGTTTCTTGCAGGTTCTAATACTGGCAGAATGCTCTCTATGCTTCGGAAAAATTGGTGCAATTTGATAGAGTTTCCATCAAAGCACGGAAGATCTCTTAACACCGTCGGTGTTTGAAGTTTTTTAAGTACACTTATCTATGGGTGTCGATGTTACATTTTGTGGGGTTTGGGGTGTGCTCCTACTTGATCGTTGCAAACTGATTGCGATAGCTTGTAATTCTCGTTGCAAGGCATCAATTTGGATTATCTCCCTCATTCAAATTTTCGACTATCGTGTCGTTGCTATCTTCTTCTTGCAAATCTTCTTCTGTTACAACAGCGAGAGCGCGTTGGCTACGCGTTTCGGGTCTCTTTGCCATTTTAATCTACTCAATTTCACTCTTTCAATGAAAACTTTCACTCTCTCACTTTCACTCTTTCACTTAAAAAGGAAAATTGGCTTACCTCGATCCTGGAATCACACTTCAATTTATAGTTCAGTTTTCCGCGATATACGCTTGCGGTTCGTTCACTTAATTTTTAAATTCAAATTGTCTACTCACTTAAATTTATAATGCAAATATCTGCGATATTCACTCGCGGCGATTCGTTCACGAAAATCTAAAATCTAAATTTAGATTTATAATACAAATTTCTGCGATATACACTCGCGGCGACTTGCCAACTTTTTAACTTTTTGCGATATTCGTTCGCGGGATTTGTTAGAAAGCGACTTTAATTATTCACAAAATCCGATCCGACTGCGCCAGTTACCTTTTAAGAAAGTTTCGATGAGTTTTTAAAAAATACATGGGACTACTTCTGTCGACGGTTCAAACTAGAATGAATGTATTATTTTAATCAAAGCCCTAACTTTGTGTCCTAAGAATGCTAGCCTAGCACCTAGCAGCGATGTTCCCACGTTGGCGTTGGTATCCGTTGGTCCGACGGTGGTGACACTTGACCAACGACGGTGGTGACACTGCTTCCAGGTGTGATGATGCTGACGGTGCTTCTTCGGTGCTGTATGACGACTTCGTTTGCACTGCAGACTCGGCAGTTGTTGGTTTTAACGAAGAATCGGTTTTAACTCATATACCTACTGCTTTATTAGTAGTATTAACAGGGATGGTATCCTACGCGAATTTTCGGGACTCGTAAGTAATCTACGTAGAAAACTGTATTCTACGTTTTCTACGGTAGAAAACCTCTTGCAAGCAGAAAAACTCTCAAACGCTCAAAAATTCACAGTATGAGTCATAAAATGCCATAAATGCGCTGATTAGGTGTATTTAATGTCGTTTTCGTTTTTGCGGTGTAGCTACTCCGTGGACTACACTTTGTCCTATAGCTGTTTTTTTTTTTCATTCTACGGACTATCCTTGACTACCCTTTTTCTGTCCCGGACAGTCCGCGAAAGAAACAGAGTGCAGTTTTGAAGACACCAACACATTCACATGTATGTGTCAAAATAAAAAAAAGTGTCAAAATCGGTTTGCTTCGATTATCGTTCTTCGCGTGTCAAACATCAGGTTGGATTTTGTATATTTTATTTTGTTATTTTGTTGTTTTGATGACCAAAAAAAGTGACAGCTACCTCTGGTTTTACGCACACCATTGTAACTGCTCGGAAAGTGTTTTTTTTTCAGCTGCAAAAAGTAGTCCGGAACGGTATAGTCCTGCCGTAAAAACTAATTCCCCATAAGTAACGGGAGAATTAATGTAACAAAAAAAAAAAGAAACACGAAGAAGCAAGAAAGTGTTTTTCCGGACTACTTTGTTATTATGGCGAAACATGCAATGAAAAAGGAACTCAAAAAAGCGAACAAAGTTTTCACTCAATAATTTCAATCGTAATT